>NW_017731583.1:1583302-1609537 GCF_001890085.2 Hipposideros armiger
TGTTGCCATGGGGACATGGGGGACAGTTCGAGGAATGTAATTGATAACGTTGTGAATATTTTGTAGGGTGTCAGGTGGTCACATGTCTTGCCTCATGGATGGGGAAGAGGCTTGATCACTGCACTGTACACCTGAAGCTGATGTTGTATAATAAAGTACTATTTCTTAATTATACTTCAAAACTGGCTGTTTCTCAGGTTGAAAAGGGGCCCTTCCAGATTAAAAAAAACAAAAACAAAAAACAACAAAAAAAACCCACAAAAAACATTTTAGATGTCATCAGATGATTCCTGATTATTTGTAAAAGATAACATAAAGACATAAAGAAAATCTTTTGCTCTAAAAGACGGTATATGAATTAAGTTTACTTACAGAGAAGACAAACATGTGCAAATTCTCTAGTTCAAACGTTTGGTCAAACTAAGCTATTGAAACTATAAATCCAACAGTAGAATTAAAAGGGGCAGGAGATTATATGCAGAGTTTACAGCAGTTATACTAATTCGTGGATGGCTTTTGGCTAATCTGCTTGCCTGAAATTCAACATTGGTTCTGTAATTAGCATTTCCTCCATGAACTTGGAGGTATGACAGAGTTTATGCGACCATTTAAAACACCTTAAGTTTAAAAATCCAAAGGGTTAAGTACAGCAGGTGAAATATCTGGTTTAAAGAATTCTTTCACTATTCTGATTGGGTGTTTCAGAGGTTTGTAGTTAATGGTTTAAGGTAGAAAAGGAAATTGGAGTTTAGCAATCTACAAATAAATGAGTTTCTGCTCAAGTTTAATCTATAAACAGACACACATATTGCTCATGAAATCAAAACCAGCTCAAGGCTCTTGATAAGCAGATCAAGGTGGACATATTTTCTGGACTTTGAATTAAGGGATATGTTCTCCTAATTCTATTAGTTATCTTTGTGGTTTATTCTCTTATTGAAGTAACTGGTTTCACTGTGGTTTATATTTTCTTCTTTTTGTTTGTTTGTTTGAATTTGGGTGTGTAATATTACATAGATTTATAATCGCTTCCATTAAATTGCTTCCAAGGATTTCATGGAAAAGTCTGTTGCTGTTGTTTTAATCTCATGGTTTTAATGGGATTTATATGCCTATGGGAGGTGTGTGTGTGTGTGTGTGTGTGTGTGTGTGTGTGTGTGTGTGTGTTTACTGCCCATGGTTGTTTCATATCTTTGTACTTAATTGATCTAGCCGCCTTGTGGCAGTGTGATATTGTTTTAGATCTATCGTTTAGATTGTTTAGTTGGTTATCATTAAAATACCATTTATTGCATAATATAGCTAGGGGGAAATAAATAATGCAGTTAATAGATATATTTTCTTAGCTTATAGGTGTAGATTTTCTGTTGTACATGTATCCTTATGCTATTTGGTTGCATTTATAAAAAGTAAGGTTTTAAATGTATTACTTGTATAATTATGTATTATATGGCAGTAAAACTGGACAGGCAAATGTATATAACCAACTGTTGACATGTAATAAGAAATAATATAAATTCACAACTATCATACTTTAAAACACATATTTATACTTTTGGGTAAAATTGTCTTGGAAGTTAAAAAATAATTAGTAGAAAACTACTCAGATTATATTTTAAACCCTTGGTAGATGGTATGAATTACATTTCTCAACATTTCATGGTTTGTTTTTTTTATTTTCACACAATTTTTTTTTTCTTTCATGGCTCTCAACATTAATTGAAATACTTAGAAACGGCTTCCTTCAAGTAATGATGACTTGTCTGAGTTCAGAGCTCTAGAGGATGAAGTTATGAAAGCAATAAAAGTCAAGTGAAACATCATTTGGAAATACTTGGGATGAGAGACAATACTCGCTGAAGCCTCTTTAGTGCCTTTTACGGCAGACATGACAGCCATTCCTGATCCAGACTTTGCTCACGCTCTGTAGAAAAGAGAAAGTCTGATCATGACATTAAAAAAGAAATTAAACAATATGGTTTCCAATTGAGTACAGTGACAAGCTTCTGCTAACAAGAGAGAGCGCAACAGTCGATACAGAAGTTAGCTACCTGGCCCAATGCCACATGCTAAGGACAGATGCACTAACAGTCACCAGTGCCACAAATTTGTACATGGCAATATTTGTTTCACCTGACAAATATTTTTCAACTTCTTGAAAACCAAGCAGAGTCTGGTTGGGGCTGACTGTCACGTACCCAAGGTAGTGGTAAGTAGCAGACACTGCATCCCACAGTTTGCTGTGGATGATGGTAAACTCCAAACATTAGAATATGAAATTTGGGGGACGGGTGTGTTCATATGACAGAAGGCAGTTACAGTCGTACGTGCCTGCACAGACTTGCTGCATGTTCTGTGAAACCCACGTCTGTATTTTTCTATTTCAATGGTACAGGAAGGCCAGCCATAGGGAAGGAGGGGCTCTCCTTCACCCTTTGAAAGTTACTGTTCACAAAATAAATGCCCCAAAATGCAGATGCACTGGTAAAGCAGTATATGGCTTCTAATTAGGGTTTTCTGCAGGATTTCTAGTTCTCAGCTGTGCTCTAAATCCATGCAAGTGATTCCTAGTAAATCAGGTTCTGTGTCTACACCTATTTAGCAGTGCCCATGTAAATTATGCTTAATTACATGATGAGAGGATTTACCCCCTTTGCTCAATTATTTGGTATTTCCACACTAGAGATGCTTGTTCTCTTTTCCTCTAGTTTGTAGACACGGAATATAAACATTTCAAGAAGTATGATAACAACTCCCTCATGAGAAGCCTTAGGGATCACTCCCAAGTAACAACCATGTTTAATATACAGAGGGTGCCAAAAAATGCATACACATTTTTAAAAAGGAAAACTGTATTAAAATTGTAATATTCAATATGTACCGATAACAAAAGATGAATACAAGTCATGTTTGACTTCTGCAATTACAAGAGGTATTCAAGGTGGTTATCATCAGCATCCAGGCACTCCTGATTATCATGAACTACTGCTTGAGCAATATTGACCAAGGTGTTCCCTTGTATACATTTTTTTTGGCACTCCCGGTATATCACAGTTGAATTTTCCTTTGTCAATTTATTTTGTAGCTTATTGTTAAATCAGCATATATTCCAAACACAACAGAATCTGTGACTTGTGATTTTCTTAGATTAATGCATCGAATCTTGGAAAGTATGTTTTAGACTGTGCACCTGGAATCAAAGCTGAGGAAAATCCACAAGAGAGCTAGATTTTATCCAAAGATTTAAAAAACTCACTCCTCCCTTCCCAACAAGATCAACATTTCCCACATCATTCAAAATGTATAAATTATGTTACATTTCTGGTTTGTTTTATTTCCCTAGCCCCTATAGTTTACTGTTGCCGTGGTTAGCAGTTGAGGGCGCTTGTAAAAAGTTACAGGGGAAACTAAGATGAATCCCAGTGGAGTTTATCAGCATGGTAATTAGGTGACAGTTTTTGGTACTGTCAACTTTTGAAAGAATGTAAGTCAACTTAATTTTCAGAGGATTCAAATTCTACTCCTTTCAAACCTCTGACTTGTGGAGTTATGGTTGAAAAGGAAAAGACTGATATCTCCATCTATGAAAATTTGTAAACAATTTCTAAGGTACTTTGTTGCTTACTTCCTTCTAGGAAAATTTGTATTCATTGCTTGAAAGAAGTCTTATTTTAGATATATAGCAAAAGAGTTCCATTTAGTTCATATTTTTGTCTGTTTTATTTCTAGAACCAACTAGGAAGTCAGGTTCTAATTTTTAAAAACTCTTGAGATAGTTTTTCAGCCTACCCTCTAGCTTCTTGGTGGAGTTTACCATCATGAAAGCCTTTCAGCAGACTGTGGGATGCACGTGACAAAGATGGGCAACCGATGTACCTTGCTGCATGAGAGCTCCAACTCCAAACCAGAAACTATTTAGTAAAGTAAAATTGTTTTCCACCACGTCTGAGTCAGGGTTGCATGGGTGGGGGTTATACCACTCGTAGGGTGTAAACCTGTGGTAGTTAACAGAAACAGCTTGTAAACATCAGATAAACACAGGTGGGACCAGCAAAACCTGCTGAACAATACAGAAAAACCCAACAATTAATGACGAAAGCATCAAACCACAACAGCAGGCCATATTCATAAACATAGCTTTGGCAGACAAAGTGCAAAAGAGCCTTTAGACACTATATTTACCAGACTTCTTATTTCTAGGTCCTCAGATCTATGTTTACTGAATTCTTCCTAGTTTTGACTCATTTTCATTTTACTGAACACCTAAATGGACAGTAAAGAAAGGTTCACTCATCCCTAGTATTTACCCCACCAAGTAGCACAGACAGCAGTGCACACTTGTTACACACCAACTACAATGTCAAGGTCCTATGTTGGTCGGTACCAGGGTGACACACAAAAGAGAGGGGTGACTGGCCTTCAAAGGGTGTCCATGGATAGGAGCTCAAAAGGAGTCTGAGTGCTCTAGTGATTTTCTAACGCATCAAAGGAGCTGCAAGGTTGAAAAAAATCAGTGAACAAAAGGAAGGTCTGGATTTGGGGTGTGGTTAAGTATTTTTAGGATGGACACAAAAATCACAATCCTTAAATACAGAGACAAAGTTTAAACTTAGAAGCATCCCCGCCCAGGCCTAGGGGTTCTTTAGTGTTAACTCCACAACATGGAGAATTTTAGGCTCATAATTCCCTCTTGATTTGTTTTTAATTTAATTGTTTCCAGAACAATGAACTGTTGTCACTGGATCGCTAACCCTAGTTAGTTAAGATGTCGGCTTAACCTTCCTGGCCTCAGTTCCCTTATTTGTAAAGAAGAGGGAATCCAGATATCTCTGAAGTGTGTTAAAATCCGCAGAACTTAATAGGTTTTCAGTTCTTTCTAAACATCTGTCTGATTGCTATAGCCCAGAGGAAGTCCCTGCTCTGTGGTTATTTTGGGGGCTGTCCTGCCAAAATTTTTCCAAAGAGACATTAGCAGATGCTCCATGAAGTGATGTGGAAATGATTTAAAATGCAGTGGTTCTTAGCACTGGAAGCTGTGCCATTGGTTATCGGGTCCTTGTAATGCAAGCGGGAGTGTTCAGGTAATATTAAAACACCGCGATGCCTATGAGAATACATGGAGTGCTCTCCAGCCATGAGGTTTCAGCAGTAAACAATAGTAGGCTGCTGACACTTGGGGGGAACTGAGATTAAGGTGAATATACATTATTTATAGCCCATAGGAGGGTACACTGTGAATTATGCACAAGGAACTGGGCAGACAGTTCCTCTTAATGGAAAAGCATTCTCTAGCCTCCCCCTCCGACCCTCCGGACTTCTTCTGGAAAGTGTAAAGTGTCTCCTCATCAAATCTTAGGGGGACAGGGGTAACAGCCCTGCAGTTTATTCTGCAATAACGTCATCTGACTCGTTACTGTGCCTTCTCCACAGCTGCAGTGCACACGGTACAGGTTCCTGCGCAGCTTATGAATATAGCTTTAATTGACAATGCCATGCCAATACATTTTAATTACGGTGTCAACAATATAATTAAGTTTTGGATTTATACACTCTTATGACCGAGTCATTTGCTGAGCTGAAGAAATGAATGCCAATGTTAATGAACCTACTAATTGAAGCAATATGCAGAGTAAAGATGCCGTTACTTAAACACTATCATTGTCACTTCTATGATAATTTAAAATATTAATTGCAATAAATTGAGAGGCTTATGCATTCAAAAGAAGGGGGCTTTCTAAACAGACTGTAAAACCTGGCAACCGTGAGCCCCTGATATTCTGGCATTTCTCCCGCCTAGAAGCTCTGATCAATGAGCTCACCACTTCCCTCTTTAGAATGCTGCTTTTAGCTCGTCGTGTATCAGTAGTTTATACTTTGTAGTTATAAGTGAACAATTAATCTAATTTTCTATGGCAAAAAGGAAAACTGTCTGAACAGCGATGCGATTCTGCCTGTACTGCAGAGATATTTTAGGTTCTTTCTCTTCAGGTTTCTGAGTGGCTTGGGGAACATGTGGACTGAGGAGTATGAAATTAAATGATATGATGCTCTTGTGAAAGACCTTGGCTTCTCACAATGCAACAGATCTCTGTGCCACCTGAATGTAAATATTTCAGCTTGAAATTCCTAATGCCTGCTTAAAGATATCCAGTGTGACAGCTGTGTCGTCATCAGAAAATCTGGGGGAAAGGTTAATATATGACTTGTGCCAATGATAGTCTGAAGCTACCATCTCCAATTGATACTGATCTTTAGCAAAACGACAGAGAAAGGGACAAATGTGCTTAGACTCTGTGTCAAAACTTGCACATAAAAGAGTATTATTATATTGAAATGCAAAGGTTCATTGTGGATTTATGTTTAGAGATGCCAGGCTTTTACTTGAATGGAAGATATAAAATGATGATCACACTGAAGATCTTTAATTAAGGAACTCTTTTTTTATGGCTGAGAATGGATATTGGATGCATTGAGGAGAGAGAGGTCTGGTTCTTTTTAAAAACTCTATTTGAACTTGTAATATAACTATTGGGTTTGTATTATAACCTTAGAGTTATATAGTCAAAGGTTTTCTTAATTTTTTTTTTGCCAGATGATAACTTAAAAATATGTTCATTTTTAAGAAGGCAAACATACATAAAAAAATGTAAGCAGACATTATATCTGGATATTTGGTCTTTTTAAACTGTGTGTTCATGATGGACATAATTTCTTCAGATTAAATATTCTTCAAAAAGTAATTAGAAAAAAAAATGTCAACCACAAGACAAAAACACTGATGTGCACACACGTAACAAGTCATAGTAACTATAATTTTTATGTAGTTTTCTTTGGTTTGTCCCATTGATGTTTAACTTTATAAATTCAATTCAGTTCAGCAAATGATTTTTAAGCATCAATCTAGCGAGAGCATTAGCCTAAATGCAGCGATGGGCTTTCTTTTTCCTGTTTAAAAGGACATAAAAGGATATACTTCAAAACAAATTCAAAAGCCTCTCAAGCATGAAAGATGATTAAGAGATTAGCTTTTCCTTTCTACTTTACTTACTGTGAATGCAAAACACTAAGATGGCAACAGAAAGCCCTTTTACATCTTAGATTATTGGTTCTGAGTGACCAAGTTCATGGGAATTGATACTACTTATTCAACCAGGATTTTTTCTCTGTAAGTCACCTCCAAAATATATTTTGTAGCTTTATGAAGTAGATAGAAGCAGGAATGGACTGAAAGGTGTGAAGATGAATGTCGAGAGTATGATCCCCAGGACAGTGCACCTGGGCATCACAAGGAGTTACGAGTATTTTCTGTTTCACCACCACATGGTTTACAAGCTTGCATTTGGTGCACGTCACCTCAGCTTCCCCAAGACCCAAAGCAAGACAATGAGAAGGGGCAACAAGAAGAATAAGCTAAATAAAGAAGAGCTAGTTTATAAATGGTACTTTTGGTGAGTAGGAATATTGAGTAGATAGTATTGATTGGAAGGGGGAGGCTGCTTTCTTCATAGAAATAGAACGAAGTCAGAAAATATAGGGCTCTGGGCCACGCAGAGTGTGTAGAAAACAGGCAAAATAAGAAGGAGCTAACTGTGGAATGTTACACTTTCCTGACATTCTGATGACAAAAATGAGGCAATTTAAAAGCACGACGGGTCGAGTGTAAAAGGGTACTTTCAACCTGTGCAATTGTGAGAACTTCTGGTTGCTGCGATCAAGTCAGTGTTATCTATAATAGGGCAATGGCTCATCAACATCGCCTTGCCTACTTGACTCTTTAGCATCACCACCCAGAGAGAGCAGCGGACAGAGGTGCATGGAAGCTCACTTCTCTGCTGCTCTCTGAGGCTTGGATTTCTCCACTGTCTCTAATGTCACCCACCAGGTGTGGGGCCCAGGGCAAAAGAATGGAACAATGAGCCAACATAGAATTTCGTATTCATCGTTAGAGGATACATCACCTTAGGGGAGTCATTTATTAAATGGCCATTCTAGTGCAGTATTAATTTCACTTAGGAACCAGTAATGAGAAATGCACCTCCAAAGGTGAGCAACTTATCTTTTAAAATTTGATATCCAAAACAATATTTTCTTTAATTATTTAGCACATGGTCTCTCAGCCTTGGTGCTATTGATATTTTGTGGTAATCCTTGGTTGTAGGCCACTGTCCTTCATATTATACAATTTTCAGCAGCATCCCTGGATTCTACCCCTTGATACGAGTAGCATCTTCCACTCTCAGTTATGACAACCCAAATGTGTTCCTAGAACATTGTCAACTGTTCCACGGGGCACAAAAATCTCTTAGTTGAGAACCACTGATCTAGGCTATTAAAGTATCAAAGGATCATATCACTATACATATTGTCAATACATTATTTTCTGAGGTAAGACACATGGAAAAAGAGTTCTGGTCATTATTTAAAAGTAGTTTAATATTTGATCAAATTTTGAAAATCAGTCTGGGATTTGGTAATGGTACACTTGAATAGGCATGGGGAAAAAATTCATTTCATATTGAATGTATAAATACCCACATGTGAGAGCACAAGTTTGTTCAGTTTGAATATGTCTGCCTTGTGAATCTTTAAGACCTTTCCAAACTGGGTTATTTTCCCAGCTTTCTTTATAATTATGCCAGGGAAAGAGTTACCTGGCATTAATCAAGACCAGACAGTGGACAATGACAAAGAGCTAGCATGAAGAAGTATTTTTCTTAGAAATTCCTGGAGGGAAAACAAAAATCGATTAGGGAAAAAGTTCACTAAGTTCTGTTGAAAGATGAAAAAGATTGAAAATGAGTAGGGGACATTCAAAAACAATTATTTTCTTTTACATGGTTTATCTAGAAATATCAAATGTTTAAACCAACCAAAAGATCAAATAGCCATGTTTCAAATTCAGCATCAAAGGTATTTGGAAAATATACTGAAAGATATAAAAATCCTTTGAAGAATTATATACAGTGGACTGGTTAAATATAGAGTTATCTCAGAAAATAAAGCCTAAACTGAATCATCAGTAGTGGCATAAAGATTGCATGCTTCCAGACTCTATATGTAAGTAATCTTTCTTTTCATATTCATTTCTAGAATTCTCTTGTCAACTCTCTAATGTTTTAAAAAATAAATTTTATAAAAATATTAAAGTATTTTTTTTCCTGAGGATTTCACAATCTCCATTTTTCTTGTTTTTCTTATTTGCTACAGTAATTCCTAGCTAACATTTTTTCTGTTTTGCTTAACCAAATATTCCAGAGGTCAAATATCTGGATGCCATTTTACTCTTTCTGTTGAAACATTTTAGATTTATTAGCTGAGCTATTGCTTTTGTTGTAGCCAAATTCCGCAAAAATGGAATTTTTATCTTGCTTGAAATACTGATAAAATTAGATTAATATAAAAATTATTTTCTTATTCTCTTTTAAAAGTATCTTAATAAATAATTGGAAGCTATTCATTTACAGAGTTGGCTTTTATGAGGGAGAACTTGACACAATAGAACACTAGGCAAGGCTACAATAACTCTTTAAAGTTCTTAATCTATATTTATCATATAGAGCAATACATATCAACCTAGATCTCTTGTTGTAAATTCAGTAGTCCTTGAACTTACCTTGCAATCACAAAGAGTACACAACTGACTCCCAAGCAGGCTAAGAGCACATACATCCAAATGTCAGGAGACAGGGGGTTAAGGAAGGAGAAGACGCCTGGATTGGTACCATTGGGTTTCCGGTAGAGAATGCTGATGCCCAGGGTCATGAAGGGCTTGGAGAAGTCGATGACTTTCTCCCGCACGTAGGTGATGGTAAGGGGAGCCACCGCCAGATCAGCCCTCTGTGAAAGCAAGTTCAAAATCAGTGTCTCAGTTGTCTAGCTTCCTGGCTAATGCCTGGACTTTCCATGGGTACTCCTGATCTTTAGTCTCAACTCCAAATGTTTTTCACACAAGAAGCTCCTGTGATGACTGGCTTTCATATAACAATGGTTGAATAATACAGTTATGTTTATGAAAGAGTATTTATTAGGAAAGAAAAACCAGAAGGTGTGAAGTACATGCACACAGACAGACCGGCAGACAGACAGACATGTATACGTTCTGAAACTAAATGGAGAAAAAAGCTGAGGAATGGTGTCTTTTAAAAAAGCCTGTGAGAAAAGCAAGGAAAGAGTAACTTGGTCATATAATTAGTTGACAAGATGAGGTTTTGCTCTGAGCTGCAAACTTTAGAATTCTTTATCTAATTTCAGAATCATCCGGGTTTATTCTTCAGTATGGAGGATGGCCCCCTACATTTTTATCTTCAATTTTTATCCTCACTTGCCCTTCCAAGTAAGCAAACTCCATTTCTAGGTTGTTTTTTCCTACTTTTTGAATCATTTTTAGAATTCCAAAAAGTGAAACATTTCTTCTGAATCAACAATTTTTTTCTTTTTTCTTTTCCTTCTTCTCATTATGCATTTTTTTCATAACTTTAAAACCTATATATAGGAAATGTATTTTTGCTTACGTGATCTATAAGCTCTTTGACCATTCCATTCCACTCCCCTTTGTCATTCTGGGCTCCGTATTTTCCATCGGGGACAAGTTTAACATCATAAATAAAACCCAAGATGTTTGACAATTCCTTCAAAAGATCCAGGCAATATCCTTCGAATCTGTCATTTCCATATAGCGGCTTATCAGATTTCCTGTACATCACATAGGGTTCTTCCTACATGAAACAAAACAAATATGAAAACCCTGTTATAAGGAAAGGCAGAATGTCCTTCCACAAACTCCATCAGCAGCCAGAAGTTATAAACTATTTGAAAATGATTTTTAAGATTTGAGAGTGCTGAAGCCAATCACTTACCTTCCTGCCTTTGTTAAATTCATTCTCCCTATACCCTCTGCAAGTACAGAAAACTTCACTCATTACTTTCTCTTCCTCCTCTCTCTTTGAATGAGAAGGTTTTCTTCTATTGCTGAGGACAGGGCTGTGAGTAGATGGTGTGACAGAGGCTCAGTCACGTGTAAGCTTTAGGTCTGGCACAGCAGGCAATCAGCGGCCAGATGTCTAGAAGCCTGTTCTCCAACTATATCCATGCCCACACTTCCCTGCATGGCCTGCCCTCCCTCCTCGCTTTTATCTATGAGCTTCACCTACTAATATAAAGGAAATATAAATCAGTAAATTTACCATCTTGTTCTTCAAACTTCCTATTTGCTGAATATTATTTCCTTATCTCTCAGCTACATTTTATCTCAATTTCACTCTTCACTGATTAGCTACAGATTTTTGGTTGGTTTCCTTCAGGGTGTCTTATTCAAAGACTATTTCTATGTCATCTTTCATCAGCAGCTCCATGTTCTTATTTGAACTCACCTCAAATCTTGTATCTGGTAATTCTTTGCTTATACACTTACAGAATAAATCCCTTATTCTATGAATGGACATTTCCTTACTACCATGTATCTACAATCTTAATTATCATTTGACTAATTGAAAATTTATTTTACTTTATAAAATTCTATTAGTTACTATACTATTGATATGGTATTTTATTTTTTTCTTGTTATGCATTTTTTTCAGACATTTAAGACCCATTTAGGCTTATCCTCAAATAAACTGATAGAAATAGAAAACTCTATATTTCCATGAGATAGTTGCAGAGGAAGTAGTCACCAAAAAAAACAAAACAGTTTTTATATTGGATGAACAACTCTCAGAAGTTAACAATTTTAGAAATACATTGTTCTGACATTATGGACTGAATCAAATCAAGCAGGAATGTCTGAAAGGGAAGATTTTAGACAGGGTCACTCCTGCCTTTTATCCTTTGGGTTAGGTTTGGGGAAGAGGAAGAATTAACAACCCGTGGTTTTTTTTAGTGTATAACCAGGGTTCCAACAGGAAGCAGGAAATAACTTTACTTGGGCTTTTGAAGAGCAATTAATATAGGGGCTATTTACAAAGGAGTGAGAAAGGTGAAGGGAGACAACAAGGATGGAGGTAAGAGAAGAGGTAGGGTGTAGACACCCAGGGACAAACACCCAAGAAGCCCGTACCACTCAGGGCTGAGGCAAGCAGGAGGAAAGAGTATTCCTGGAGTCTGGGAGTAGAATCATTGGTAGCATAGGCTCTGTGGTTGTGAAGGACAGAGTTTCTGACAAAGCCACTGGGAGGCAGGGAAAGACATTTTCTTATGTCTCTTCCCCACCTTCCTGTGCTCTTGTCAGAGTTTCCCCTTGGTTGAAACCAACCAGCAGCCAGAGAGCAAGGGATGCCAGCTTGGTGGGGCTAGAGGCTGGGGCAGAGCAGAGCTGACAGTGGATTGGAGGTGGGAGATCTTTAGAACATTGTTGGAAGCTTATAATTCAATCAATTATAGGTATATAGAAACACATGTTTGTAGTGTTCCAATTAAAAGCAGATATCTGCAGACAGAGTTGTTGGTATGGAAAAGATAGCTGAGGAATCTTTTGAGGCTTAGGGTAGGAGTCTGGACAAGAGGGGTCTGGATAAGATGCCCTGAATTCCCCATAGTTCACTTACCAGAATGGTGGTGACGATGAGTGTTCGGTTAGCCAGTGAATCGGTGATATTGTTGGACCTGTCTTTGTTACCATCCGTCATGTTAAGCCCACTGTTGGAATTCCAAATCCCAATCTACATAGAACACAGTACATCAGAGGCTGCTGGCTGTCAGTGATGCCATTTACACTAAAGAGAGGCCCCTTCTACACAGGAATGGACGACACACATGCTCGTAGTCTGGGAAGAGGACACCAGGGCATCACAGGGGAAGCTACAGATTGTGGGGAAATGAAACAATGGAGAAATGAATCTGTAAATGGCACAGGAAAAATTTGGGCTATTTAGGGTGGAGCAGGGAGAGGTCTTTTTAGTTTTGATTTATTAAGCTCATTATTTTTTAAATGAAAAATTCTTAAAAGAGTATCAATTTTTTTCTTCCAAATGTATTCGTTGAGCGCCTTCCTATATGCCAGTCACTGTTCTAGGCATTCTAGGACATAGCAATGGATAAAACAGACCAAAATGTCTGCCTTTGTGGTGCTAGCAGTCTATTGAAACAAACCTCACATGGCCAAAATGGTACTATCAGTGTCTTTAACATGTATAAAGAACGGGACGAAGAGAGTAGAGTGGAAGATGGAGAGACTGCGTATCTAAAGGGGGAAGGTCATTGGAAGAAAAGGTGTGGATGGGCAGCAGACTAAGTTCTGGGCCTCTCTTCATTGAAAAGCCAGCGCTGGGAGGGGAGTGGTAGCTGGTGTGGGCCCTAGTAGCACTCTGTTTGTACCTCTGTTCTGGGCCTGCCTTCTGTATTCATTTGTTTACCTGTCTTATCTGTCCACTTGACTATGAACTCCTTCAGTGAGGGTATTCACTTTTATTGCTCGTTGATCTTTATATCACCTAAGCACCCCTGGTGACTGGCAGTCAGTGAAGCCCATTTCTCTTTTAAAAAAATAATGACCCACAATTTTCTCCAGTTGCCAAGTCAATCGTGGGTTGTTAAGCCCTATAGAAGTATATTGATGTGTTGAGCATCAGGAGAAGAGCCTGAGGGAATGGGGCTATTTGTCTGAAGCCCTCTACAGGCATTTGCTGCCAGCTATGTGGGACAAAATGCAGGTGTGCTTCAGAGCCAGGAGATCCTAGTTGCTGTGTGACCTTGGACAAGATGTTCACCTTCCTGAGCTTTGGTTCTCTGTAAAGGACGTCATAGGGATATTGAAACTATCCAATGAGAAGATGCATGTGAAAGTGTTGGTATACATTAAGAGCTACACAAGTATTAATAATGACACCCAACTGACCAGGATATGAAAAACAGGGACAGTTTAGGAACACGGACATTTGGGCAAACTCTGGTATAGACTGGGTAGCCCTATGCTTGACCCCTAAATATATTCCCCCACTGGGAGGACATTAGATTAGCGGGATAGAATATGAGCTTTAAAGACAGACTTTTGTCCAGATCCTTGCTTTGCAATTTACCAGTAGTGTGACCCTGGGCAAATTAATTAATCCTGCTGTGCCTCAATTTCCTCACCAGCAAAATAGAGATAAAGGCTTTTCTGATGATCAAATATCACCTATGGGAATGTTAGGGTTCTCCTTTCCTATGGCTTTACTTTGATTTACCACCTAAATACAGCAGCTGGAAATTCATTTAGCTTGACAAATATGCTTTTTAGAAACGGAAATTCTTTGAGGAAGTTTCAAGGACTATTACACATTCACACAGCAGTGTGAACTATTTCAGTTTTACTGTTTCCTGTCATACTTAATAAGGGTTGGTTGGTTGGTGAAATAAGGAGGTAGTTTTTGCATTTGAAAGTATTTTGATCCTGTCTGTACAGAGGTTACTAAAAGTAGAGTTGGGATGTAAGACAGCACCTTCAATAACCATGCAGTCTTTCCAGCATCAAGTGCAATGTCTGTCACTTAGAACACGCACAATGTCTGTTAATTGAAGAATCTTCAGTTTTCCTTGGCTGGCTTTAAACTCCAAAAAGAGGGACAACTTTTTCTTCTCTCTCTTCTCAACTTTCACCCCTTCTCTCATTTTTTTGAGGCAGAGACTCTTGCTTCTAGGAAACATAACTCATGCTAAACACACCTGGAGTCTATTGGTTGTCATCTAAAGCTATGCTTTATTTAGGCTGTGAACAATTGACTTCTAACTTTATACAGACTGTGTATAAATTGGGCCTGGCTGTACTTATAATTAACTTTGACTTAGTCACTGGGGAGAATGGGACCTAATTTTTAATTAAGTATTGAAAAGTAGAGAAATTGCTATTCTGTTTGTAGCCAATTCATTAGATTAATTAAATAATGGAATGTGTTCTCTTTAACTCTTATGTATATAAATGCCAAGTGTGTGTTTAAAGAAATATACTAATATTTGAAAGTGGCAATGTGAAACAGCCTCACAGTATTCTTTTTAAAAACACCAACTTGAAATCATAGACAAATATGCTGCACAGCTTAATGTCTGGCTTTAATTTTTTTTTTACTGGCCCTACTAAAAGTGCAGAGGTTAGATATTGCTGCTGTGTTTCCAATCAACTGAGTCCCAGTTTCCCATTCATTGTGAAGCTTCCTCCATAAGATCAGAAAAAGGAGAATACTTTTTTTCTTGTTTAGCAAAAGTTCCTTCAAATTAGACTAAAAGACTATCAAAATATAGTCAAGGTCAGGCTATTTCCGGAAAGTGATCTTTTAATCTTTTTAATCAGCAAAACAAAAGTGTGTGTGTGTGTGTGTGTGTGTGTGTGTGTGTGTTTTAAACCTAAGTAGTCAACTCTCTTTACCTTTTAATTCAAGTAAATGAACATCAGCAATTGAATTTCTCTTTCTGAAGAAGCAAGTCTCATGAGCTGTGTGTTAGTAGGAGGCATGGAGTTAACTGGATGCCTAGACATTTAACATTTTAGTCCTGGACTGCCTCCAGGAAGTAGAACCTCAATTTTCAAAATGTACATTAAAAGCACACAGCAGTAATTTACCAATGAGAAGTAGCGGAGGGTGGATCAATTATTTGTGGGGAGAAACACCCAGAAGCTAAATAGTGTGGTCCTGCCTACTTTCACTTTGTAAACGGGCATGTGGGAGCAGCCATTTATGACCTAGGACAAACGTGAGGAAGTGTTTCCAATGACTGCCCAAGTGACATTAAGCAAACATTTCTGTTTTTAAAAAGGTGGTGCAACAAAAGTACATTCAGAGCGTGACTAGTATCTGTCTTCCAAATTGAGGGAGTGATTCATACAGACTCAAAATCCTAAATTGCTAAGGGAAATAATGAACTGTCTAGGAAAAAATGGAAGGTTTACCTGTTTCTTGTATGATGAGCCACACGAACACCTATTTTAGTGATGGCCTTTTTAAAGATTGGTACATCCTTTTTTTGGAAATAATTTACAGTGAACTATTCTATACTAAAAAAGGTCAGAGTGCAGAGAAGAGCTTCTCAAATTGGAATGTGATGAGGGTAAACCCTCTTTTAAGATGGAGTCTTGTTGGGAGAGGACCTGTGTTTGTCAGGTCTGAATGGGTCTCATGTGCTAGCACTTGGGTTACCGTACAATGTTGATGAGCAGTCATAACACAAACAGCACACCATAGCCTATGAGACTTACTACGTGGGCGATGGGGGGTCTGCAGGGAGAAAGGGACACAGAGGTAGGGAGGAAGAGCAAAGTCGAGAAGGTGCATCCCTGGGAAGTGGGGTGATGATTGCAGTTTAGTGACAAATAAAGGACACTCCCCGCCCCTGTGTATAATTTCAGAGCTTGGGATCCACCCTCTAGGATATCAGGATTGGATTAATTTGACATTCATAAAGCGCTTGGAGTCTCCAGCTGGATTAGTGTGATAAGCTTCTTTCTGGGTGCCAGGTGGGTTCATCGTTTTATTAGCAGTGAGGAAATGGTATTGCCTTCTATGGGCCTTTGGTAGCTGATTCGCTGAAGAGTAAAACAAGGTTATTAAATCTGTGGGGTCTTGTTAAACTTAAAAGGAGGGCATCTTTGAGCTCCTCTACTGAGTCCTAGCAAGAGAGAGACAAACTTTTTGACTACAGGAGAAACTGTTTACATTTTCTGTGGTCTAACTGATAATTCAAAAGATGAATGCGAACCTGACAGAACTGTTTAAACTGAACAACCTGAAGTAATTTAAGGACCATCTGTCCATCAGTAGATATTTCAGCAAGTAGTTTTGGAGAGAGAGAATAAAAGACAATGCTTGCATATCACTGGGACATTTATCTGATCCAAACGTTTTTAATGTCTAGCATTTGCTTATATAATCTGTGCACATTCCTTGGCAACATGATACTGTAAAACATGAAATAGTAGGTGTTATAATTTATAAGCTCATCTAATTTTCCTTCCAGAGTCTCTAATGTTTTTGTCCTCTGGAAACTCTTGTTCTAATACAAATTGTGAGAAAATATGACAAAGATATCACACAAAACAAAGATAGCTCACAAGAAAAGGGAATTTCTGCAAAGAGCTCGTACTTTGTGGTGCTGACTTTGAAGGTAAAGCCCTAGCCTTCTGAGCCTTAGCCTGTCTGACCAGTCTGATGAATCAAATCTATTGTTGCTTTCGCGCCCCTTAGGAAAAATATTTAGTGATTTGAGAAGGAATATAAGTACACCAGTGTCTGCTTCTGTTGCAGTTACCTGCTTTCAGTCCTAACAAAGACTGATCCTGCCCGGGAGAAACAAAAATAATCTCGGGGAAAATATTTAATCCATCATTATTTAATCCACAGCTAGCCTGTTTTCAATTCACGCTTGGGTAATGTTGTTGAGAGAGAGCGTATTCAATCACCCTGGCTCTCCCTTTACATAGAATATCGCCTCTAAACTGCAATTGGAGGGCGACTGGTCTGGAAAAACTGGAAGGAGGCAGGCTTTTCCTTTGACATTTCCCACCCCACCCCCAGATTTCCTGCAGTTTTTGTTCGAGTACAAACCTTCTTCCACACTTTATATAAGTGTTTAGACACTTCGCCAGCAGCCTTGGTTTTCAGAGGGAAAGATAAAAATAGCACTTAATTAAAATGGAACAAGGACCCCAAAAGGTAACATGGCGTTTGAGTGCTCAGTGCTACACTCCCCACCCACTGCTTGGAATCTTGCATCATAAATCAATATAAAGCCTGAGAACAGGTACAGTAAACAGATGAGCCAAGTACTTGGGTCCCACAGAACTTGATTTTCACTTCTTTCACACACCAAAAAAATGATTTAAAATTCTTTTGATTATGCACAGCTATGCTGCAGAGTTAAAGGGACTTCATTATTCCTGTAAAAGACCTGCTCAAGGCATTCATAACCAAAATCAATCAATCAACCAACCCATTAGTCATTGTGCGTGCGTGCACGCGCGCGCGCACACACACACACACACACACACACACACACATACACACACACACACATTATTCTTAAGTGAGAAGAAAGCATGCTTGATGACTTATTATTTGATTATGGACTTTGAAGAAATAGAAACTTGAGTGAAAGTGAGAAAATGGGCTGTTTCTAACAATTTTCCTTGTGGACCCCGCAGAAGCTGACATAAAAAGATTGGGCATTTCCTCCCTTGGCTCCTAAGGGAGATGAGTTCGCTTCCCCCATTGCCTTAAGGCCCAATCAGCCTTCTCAGGTATTGAGCCCAAGTCACCTGAAGAAAGAAAAGTTATTGCAAACAATGAAGAGATAAGAAACAAATTGAGAAAACACTTTCATCTAATTTGATTTTGCCTTTGATGGAAAAACACCAATAGAATGTGCATAATATTGCAATGTACAACTAGCTGTGAAACATAAAGCATAACAAAAGCTTCCTCTATTTCATCACCCATCTGAGCCAAAAAGATGTTTCCTTAACAGCTTTTCTTCCCCCTTCTGTTCTGTACATTATGAGAGGCGGAGAGGGAGAGAAACAGGCAAGCATAGAGAAGCAGACATTTTCTTTAAAAAATAAGCAAATCAGAGTGAAGAAGTACCAGAGAGGAGAGAGAGAGAGAGCCAGAAAAAGAGGGAGAAAGAGTGAGAGAGTGAGAGAGCACTTTTGAAATGGGAAATCTGCATGTATAATGTGGACTCTCAAAGCTGTAAACTAATTATTTTCCTCAAACATTTCAATACCAGTGGTCACCATCTATTACATTCAGTCTAATTACTCTTTGTTTGTTTTAATTAAGCTATTTGGGGGTGGGGCATAGTTAGGACCTAAAAACAAATGTGCCCAAGTTAAAAGCAACAAAACAGAAATGTAAATCTTATCTTATTTTAAAAATCAACCAAAATACTTCAACTAAATAAGCAACTGTTCCCAAAGCCACTCTTTTATATTAAGCATACCTTCTTGTCTACTACAGCAAAAAAAAAAAGCAAAACAAAACAAAACAAAGTTAAAGAATTTGCTGTTCAGATGAGTATTTTGGGGATTTCAAACCTTTTTTTCTTTAAGATTCTTAAGGCTGAAATCTTCACACACTAGTGTTAATTAATTCCAAATTATAGCTGTGAATACTAAAATTGATGTAATAAAACATACAGAGAAGCCAAATTCTATTATTATTTAACTAAATAGTTTACATTTTAATTGCTCTAAATAGTAACTAAAATGGAACTTTAAACTTTGGGAGAGTGAGAATTACACCTAAAAATAAATCCTAACATCAGAACCCAACATTAAAATACATTTTTTGGCATATTTCCTCCTAAAATTAAGAATGCAAAGTTAGATTGCTCCAGTAAGCCTTTTTTATCCTGCCTTATCCTGTCCCTCTATCACAAATCTCAAAATAGAGTGCAATTAAAATTAATTTCTGAATAACCCTTGGATATCATTCCAAAGTTACATCATTGACAGCCTCTGATTTTTTAAGTTTAAACTTGATTTCTTAAAACCTTTGTGAAATGGGGTTAATGACACCCACCCATAGGGTTTTATGCATGTACGGATATAACCATGCTTGCCATATAAACCAAGCACTGTGAGCGTTCATCAGCATTGCTATTAATAACACGTATAATTTCAGAATCTAGCATGTCAACATCTATCTGCAGATCTGGGAGAGAGATCTCGTAAAACAGGCATAAATAAACACATTGAGAGAATCATTTTCTTCTCATCCCTCTACTTGTCCTTGCAATTAAAATGCTTGAGCAGTGCTCTTTATTTTATTTTTAAATTTATTATTGAGGAGGTTACCTTCTCCGTTCCTTCCTCTTTGAGACTAATAATGTCCAGATCAAAATCCTTCCTCAAGCCATCGGTTTTATTGAAGGTGATACGCCCAGTCAAGCCATCCCACCGAGCCTATGGACAAAAGGAACGTGGCGTTACTGTTTAATGCTGATCATAATCCTAACACCATCAAAATTGTAATTCCTCAGATTCATCACAGTATCCAATTATTCGGTTTCATCATGGGGGTTATAAACCACCACCTTGGTTCAGTAGCTGGAGAGCAGAGCACTCCACTGTTTTACTAGCGCTCATTTATTTTGTCAGTTATAACATCTTAACATCAGTCAAATCTGTAATAGTACCGATCTAAATGGGCAGGATGGAAAAAAGTGACTGTAAAATAGCCGGCACAGGGAGCAAACAAAGTCTGGGAAGGCATCATGTTCTGTATGCCAAGGTCAATCCAAAACATTTTCAAAGTACTGCCCAGGGGAGGAACTCTTTCCCCCGCTCTGTGAAAAGGATATAATTCAGTGATCTATTATTGAATTTTTAGAGTGTTTTTGAGGGTCGTTTAGGCCTTCCAAAGTCATCTGACATTATATTAGTTTCCTGTGGCTGCTATAGCAAATTATCATACATTTTGGTGGCTTAAAACAATAGAAATTTGTTCTCTCACACTTTGGGAGGACAGAAGGAAAAGTACGAAATTATCACGGGGCAAAATCAGTGTCGGCAGGGCCCTGCTCTCCCTGAAGGCTCCAGGGAGACTCTGTTCTGTTTCTTGTCTCTTCCTGCTTCCAGTGACTGCCGGCTGGCTATCTTGTCTTGTGGCTGCATCACCCCAGTCTCTGCCTCTGTGGCCACATGGCCTTCTTCTCTTCTATGTATTCTCCCTCTACCTTGCTCTTATAAGGACACTTGGGATGGCATTTAGGGTCCACACAGATAATCCAGGATAATCTCCCTTCATATAATCATATGTGCAAAGTCCTTTTTTACCATATAAAGTAACATTTACAGGTTTCAGAGATTAGGACGTGGATATCTTTTGGGGGAGCCATTATTCAGCCTACCACATATATCAACATCGTTTTAGGAATTAAAAATCACGGTACTTTGCCTTTCACAGAACTCACGTTGGACATCTTTGGGGGTCTCATTAAATAAAAATTAGTGGCCCTGGAAGCTTTTGAGCTTCAATCTTTAAGTGATTTTTGGAAACCTTGTCTATTTTGAGTTGACTTACAAATGAGGATACAGGAGAACTCGGCCCTATATATACACTGAGCTGTTTTGGTTTTTTCCCCTCCTGACTTTACCAAATTCAGACATGGGGAAGATCTGAAGAGTTATATTTTATCACAGTATTTACCCATTTGGTTAAGAGATACAGCAATGCAGTGGAAAGAGTTTAAGTTTATCACAGAGGTAGGTTTGAACCTCTGAAGTATGACTTCAGGCAAATTATTTAAGCTGAACTTGGGTTATCTTTGATTTCAGTGTTTGATTCATGAAGGATTAGGGGACATTTCTATGGCACTTAACACAATTCTTAACACACTAAAAGCCTTTAAAATTTTATCAATGGTTATTTTTACTACTGCCTCTTATTTTCTTTCCCCACGTTCCCAACTCTACAGTTTGGCTTTTATTACCTCACACGTCAGGACTCACATGTGTAGTTTTTTTTTGTTTGTTTGTTTATTTGTTTTGGACTCTTCTATATTTTATTTTACAAATCAATCTCAGATTTATTGTCTCAAAATGCAATTTTCACATTCATGTAATTTCTTCCAACATATAAAGTGCATAATGGATCCGTGCTACCTACAGAGTAGTCTAAACCTTGACTTTACATTAGAGGTTTTGATGGTTAATTTTACATGTCAATTTGACTGAGTCACAAGATGCTCAGATATCAAGTTAAATATTACCTCTGGATGTGTCTGTTTGAGTCAGTAGACTAAATAAAGCAAATTGCCCTCCCCATTGTGAGTGAGCATTATCTAAGCAATCAATTGAGGGCCTATGTAGAAGAAAAAGGCAGAGAAAGGAAAATTTTGCTCTCTGACTATTTGAGCTGAGACATCGGTCTTCTGCCCTCGGACTGGGTCCTACACCATTGGCTCTCCTAGCTCTCATCTTCTCTGTGACAGAAACTATGTGGGAATATAGCACCCAGCAATTTACAGTTTAGTAAGAACAAGCACGTTAATGTATTTCAATGGAGCCCCATAAGTGTGATGATAAACGTTTGCACACAGTAATGGAAGAAAGTAGTATGGAGAAGAAGCACTCATCCCAATTGCAGGGATAGACAGAGTCAGCAAAAGATTCCTGGAGGATAGAAAACCTGAGCTCTCAAAGGATGAGAAGTTGGCCAAGCAAAGATCCACAGCCTGAGAAAAAGCATGAAATACAGCATAAATTATGCTTGTCAGGGATCTATAATGCAAGGTGAGGAATGATGAGAAATGAGCCTAGAAAGGCAAATAGGTGCCCGTTCATAAAGGCGTTATGAATCGTGCTAGTTTGCTTGGACTTTGCTTCGTAGAAATTTGGGAATCACTGGAGTGTTTTAAAGCTAGGGGTGTCATGAAAATGTGAATTAGAAGAAGACGATTTTAGCAGAATTGGGGAAGATGACTCGGAGAATGTCAAGATTGTAAGCAGGGGGCTGGTGAGTAGGTAGTTCCCATAGAACAAAATTGATGGAAGTGTATTTACATGCTCACATATGAATATTTGGACCCCATAGCCCCTTTATCTCCCCTTTCTAGCCAAATTTCATACCATTAAATATTAATGGAAATAGTTCCACGGCAGGGTGGACAGAGCTTCTTGAAGAAAGCATTGCCATAGGAGTTCTTATATAAAGAGTATGTTATGGTATCGAATTAATTGTCAGGAACCAACACAATTAACCAAAACTGATTTTCTGGCTACCATTTAGGTGGAATGGAGGTCCTGACAGAGGTACATATTGTCACAATAATACTGGAAGTTAAGTCAAACTAATGTCAGGAAGTGATGTGTGGCAGGAAAAGCCTACAACTCTCATCTAAGCCTTCTATATGGCCACATGAGATGAGTTGCTCGAGTACTGGGACATAAGAAGAAATGCTTCTTCGAAACCCAGGACTTGGCCTCCAGTTTGCTGCCAAGGGAGATCAGAATGCCAAACACCAGCACCAGCTTTCAAAAAGAGGTGGCATATTTTTAAAGTAAACAGAAACACCTGTTTTTACACTTGCTGGGATACAGCTAATCACATTCTCTGGACCGGGACAAAAAAATCAGTATCGAATGCAAGTAGGGAACATCATCTTTGTATATTTACATACACCTCCTTGGCACTGCAGTATCCTTTTCCTCCCCGTCATATTCTAGTCCTACTCCCTGTACTCTGGTCCCTTATTTTGCAAGTTAAGGCTAGATTCGTGGATTGATTGGTTAAATGAGAGTCGCCAAATAAGCTACTCTGTTAGGGTTATAGCATCTGCCTGAGTGGGGAAACAATTTGTCTAAGGTTTCGATTTAGTGGAAATCTCTATTGTGTTAGGGACTTGGACTAAGTCGGTTTTCAGGCTCCTCCTTTATGCTTCTAAAAGTGTGCTGTTCTAACCTCCCTCCAGATCTGTTTGGAAGGAGGTAGTTATCTTTGTTAAGTTCTATAGGATTTTCAGAAAGCATTTGGCTGAAGGAAACTTTTTCTTCATGGGGGTCATGCTGTGAGTCAATTCGATACCTTGTCCGGAGTTTATGGAGCACTCTGAAAATATACAGAATTGGTAGCATTTATCTCTTGATGTAGCATATAGTTCATAGCAGGGTCTTAAAACCCACTTCAGAAATTCAATTTCATTTCCACTAAGTGTGTCTATTGTGTTCTTTTGTTTGGATTCTGTTGCATTGGTTTTATTCTTTAATTTAGTGTTCCAATCACTGGTGCAGAGTAATTCCCACTTTTTCTCGCTTCTCCTCCCTGCTCATCCAAGTGGCAAAAAAACATTCTTTTTTCATTCTCTTACACTGCTTCCTTCCCTGCCTCAAATATCTGCAAAGACTCCCTGCCTGGTTCTTTATTGAATTGAAATATCTTTTGACCTTCAAAGTTAAGTTTCCCTTAGTGCCACAATTACCTGTGTTTTCCTGCTTCCTATCTCTAGAGGAACATGTCTGTACTTGTCCTTTTCCTTTTTTTGCAAACTAATTGTTGATAAGCATTTATTAATCACCAATGAATTATTGACGAGAGTGAATAGATAATGACTAATTCCTGGATATGGTGAGTAAGATCCATACAGAATCCATTTTCTGGGACAGGGCTGAAGCATATATAATTTAGATAATGATACATAATTATATTAGTCATAATTACAATTTGCTCGCCGTATGTAGAAGTATTGGCACAGGGGACAATTATAGTATACTTAACTGAAAACAATACTTAAGCTATTGTCTTTATTTTAGGAAATAACTTTAATTTCTACCCTGCATTAGACCTCTTGACAACAACTGCTTGATAGCAATGAATCAAATGATGTGACTTTTTCTTTTCTCTTATCGGACACATTATCTGATGGCCAACAGACAGAAATCAGAGATAAAAGAAGAAAAACAAAGTTTTTATTAATGTCTTGTTTATGTCTTATTTTTCAAGACGGTATTTGTTGTCCAAATAAAATCTATCAATCTATCAATCTATCTATCTATCTATCTATCTATCTATCTATCTATACACACACACACACACACACACACACACACACACACATACACACACAGAGGGTGTCAAAAATGTATACACATTTTAAGAAAAAAAACATTAAAATTGTAATACTCAATATATACTGATAACAAAAGACGGATACAAGTCTTGTTTGACTCCTGCAATTACAAGAGGTGCTCAAAGTGGCTACCATCAGTGTACAGACACTTCTGATTATGGTGAATTACTGCTTGAGCAATATTGACCAAAGTGTCCACTTGGATACATTGTTTGGCACCCCCGGTATATATCTTAGTATTGAGGAAGTAAGTACCTAGCACTTAATTGTACACTCTAATAATAGTCAACTTTTACATTCATTTAGTTAAAAATGATTGCTTGTATTTATATTTTTTGATAAAGAGGACTTAAATATGTAAAAGAACATATAGCCCATTCCTAGAATTTTCCTGACACAGGCATTCTCATTTTCCATAGGCTATAAATTACTTCCTATCGCAAGACAGAATTTTTTGGGGGGAGTAAGAAAGAATGTGCTTTTCTGAATTTCTAGCATTTCTTCATTTATATCTTAGAAACTATGCTTTCTTGTAACAATTTTATAAATAGAAGTTTCATGGCAGACCCAAAGGTTAGCTTCCTTTGGGATTGGAACAAGGTGAGGGGGGAAAATCATGTTTCAATGACTATTCTGTGTGTTATGCAAATGTATCAAAACTTCAAAATAAAGGAACACAATTTAAAAGATGGCATGGCCTCTCTTTGTCATAGTGGCCATTGTTGAGCAGGCTCATATAAAGATGATTTGATCCTCTAGGGAAATATATCTAATATTTCAATTTATTGCTCTTTAAGGCCCAGACTCTGTAAAATGTAAATGACCTCTATCTAATAGAAAAGATAATCCCCAAATTATAATTTTATTGCCCTGTCATACATTAACCAGTTTTATTTTTTTCTGGTGGCCTCTAGAACCAGTTTCTCTAGATCTCCTTGGGACGATTTTTGCCATCTTGCTGGTTTCCTCAGAGCTACATACATTTTCTACACTTGCTTTTTATGTCCATATTAGAGTCACATTTACAACTATTTTAAAATTGTGCTGTGACTGGACGATGGTCCTACCAAGATTCCTGAATAGACTCACCTGCCAGAGCCAAATTTATGGGTCACTCAATCTCAGAAACACCTTTTAAAATGTGTGGTTTTTTTTTCCAATCCTGGAGCACATCCCAAGCAGTGAGAGAATTCACCTTTGCTGACTCTGTTTCTCTTGTTTTTTTCTTTCCCTTTCTTTTCTTCTAATTCTGTATTTTGATTCTGATGTTTCACTCAAGTCAGGCAATCTGAAAATATCTTGCCTCACTCATAGTTTGAGCTATTTCTTTCCCCAAGCTGGGTGCAGAGACCGGTAGATCCGTGTCTGATCTCAGCCCATTTTTCCATCTCTCCTGCACAGTCAGGTGAGTGCTTTGTGTCTCAGCAGCTTCTGGTTTGGGCCTTGACCAGGTCCAGGGACTGGTGGGCATTTGAATGCTAGTCCAGTCTCAGAAACATCGTCAGGAGAGCACCCTGTGTATATGTGAATCTGATTCACACAGGTTGCTCCTCGTGGCGACAATGATTGGGAAACAGGCATTTTCCTCTGATTATGTTGTGATCTGTCAGGTTGGTGAGGGTAACCTAATTCTCTGTCTGTACAGTGAGAGATAACTGCAAATCTGGTTTGCTAGTCTTTTTCTCTATGTCTCAGGCCCACTGGAAAAAA
>NW_017731583.1:1610567-1613007 GCF_001890085.2 Hipposideros armiger
GAGCATGAATAGTGTAGAAGGTTTGAGGAAAATGAATTTTGTTTACCTTGGAGTATAATATCTGCACATAATGAACCTGAATAAAAGCAAAGAAATGTGTCAAAAATTTGTCCAAGTTTGCTCAGTTTTGATGGGTTTATTAATAAGGTATGTATTTTAAGTTTTGTGAATCCTTTTAAGCCAAATGCTACATGAATGTTGAACTTTTGTTTTCTCTCTTTTAAAATGGCAGTTGTTCTTGAAGTATTTAGTCTGCTCTTAACAAGAAGATGTAAAGGTTTATAATTTACCTTCTATATAATCAGATCAGATACACTTTCCTTCTCAGTATCAATAAGTGGTTTCCGCTTTATCCTCATGTTTGTCTGAAGGTTTTTCTATAAACCATAGGCTGGAAACTGGGCCTTTGTCTAAAAATGGCAGTCTCAGAGCCTCATGGAAAAATGGTGCCCAATGGTCTTACCTATTGGCACTTTAAGAGGTAGAGTCATTGGTACAGGCTATGGAGCTAAAAGTGACATCACTTAGGCAACTGTGACTACATGAGAGCAATAATCAGGTTTTCCAGGACTCTTTCTAGTAGATCCAGGGTAGAAGGCCTTGTGAAAGCAGCGTGCTGATCCAACAGCCAGAAGGACAAGACCTCAGTAGGATTAAACAAATGGTAGACGGCAATATAATTGTGGTTATTTGGATTTGGGTATTGCTGTTGTGGTTTTAAGTGTTCTATTAAGGGAGTGAAAATATTCCTTCTTTATCTTTACCCTCAATGTAGTAGCCTATCAATGACACATTCTTATATAGCACTTTATTCGCCCTGACCCCTTAGAATCCACTAACAACTCACAGGTTTTTATGGCAATGTGGCTATTTGCATAAGATAAAAAAAAATGCCTTCTGTTTTTGTCAGGATGTGGTTGGATAAATTGGTTTTGTAAATAAAGTCATGCCAAGATTTCCACATCTGAGAACAAATCTCATTTCATCAGGTATAGTAAATCCACTATAAAAAACAATTGTTATCCTTCATGTGTAGAACCAAGGTTCAGAAAGTCCTCTCAGGACACTGGTCTGTTATTTGTTCTATTGTTTACAGAATCCTAGACTTACAGGTGACAAGGAATGCCATTTCCTGGCAGGTGAGTGTATTGGGCACCTCAAAGGGAGAGAAATTCACCAAAATGTATAGGTACTAAAGGAATACTGTGCCAATGAGTTTCTTGGATTTAGCATCTTACCCATGTGTGGTAGGCTGAATAATGCCTTTCTACCCTCAAGTATCCTTGTCCTAATCCCCAGAACCTTGAATGTGACAAAAAGGACTTTGTAGATATGATCAAGTCAAGGATCTTAAAATGGGGAAATCACACCAAATGATGTGGGTACACCCAATATAATCATAAGGATCTTTATAAGAGGGACCCAGGAGAAGTCAGACAAACAAAAGCAGAGGGACAGAGAGAAAGAGATGGAAAGAGGGTACATTGCTGGCTTTGAAGATAAAAGAAAGCGTTCATAAACCAAGGCTTACAGGAGGCCTCTAGAAGCTGGAAAAAGCAAGGAAATGGATTTTCTCCCAGAACCTCCTGAAGGAACCAACCTTGCTGATACCCTGATTTTAGCCCAGTGAGACCTGTGTAGGACTTCTGAACTCAGAATCATAAGAGAATAAATTTGTGTTGTTTTAAACCACTAAGTTTCTGATAAATTATTTAAGCAGCGATAAGAGCCATGCAAATATTTCTGGAACAAGAGAGGCTTTTGAAAATTCAATCAGAGATTCGTTTTGAAATTTCTATATAGAAGTTAATTTTCTGGCCTCAGTAGCTGCTTAAAACTGTAGCCCTGAACTTGCTGGCCCCTGCAAAAGGCTTATATGGTTAGTTAGCCTCTCTTACTACATCCACATAAACTAATTAAGTCCAAACACAACGACACCAGACTTTTTGTAATATGAATAACCTTTGGACATTCTTTATGATACAAGAGAGCACTGATCAGCAAAGTGTCTAAAATTTGGAAATATAAAGTATGAGTGCATGTCCTTTCATATGGGATCATTGTTAAACAGGCCCACCCAACGATGATTTACTTCTCCAGGGGATTGCACTATTCATTTGTTTTACTATTTTCTATTGTTTAGAGTCAAGACAATGAAATTACATGTTAACTTGTAGATTTTTGTCTGAAAGAGATGCAAATAATTCATGTCTGGTACAAAAGATAACCCCAAAGGTTGTGGTTTCCTTGCTCTGAGGGAAAAATAATCAGTTTTGTGAATAACTCAGCATATTTATTTCAGTTTAGCCTTTCTTGGTGGCCTATATAATTACTGTTCCTCTAATTCTCCTTTGAACCAGTTTTACTGTTCTGCTGGTTCCATCATTAAGAAGCTAAGGGTATTTTTGGCACATGCTTACTTTACATTTGCACGAGAGTC
>NW_017731583.1:1614377-1650829 GCF_001890085.2 Hipposideros armiger
CCTTGACCTTTATAAGGCATATCACATGGCAACATGTGACAGGACCTATTTGTGGTTCAGAGAGCTCTATGAAAAATATGAAGCTCTCAAGTAAAACCGGAGGATTTAATAAAACCATAAGTCAATGTGTTTTACAGGCCTAACAATAACAAGTCACATATTGCACTTAAAATTTTTTTTATAAGTACCGCTAATAGGCACTTCATTAGCTTTTACAAACAAATTTTAGTCATAAACCTGGCATTGTAAACAAGATGCCTTTCAACAACATAGTTAAATTTTTATTGTTACTAACTTTTAACATCTGAGCATGGTGTATTAGGAAGAACTTGATTTTACCATCAGATGACATGGGTTTGAATCTTGGCTCTGTCTTTAACTAGCTGGATCACTGGGCAAGTTACTTAACTTCTTCAAGTTCTCTTTGCGAAAATTAATACTATCTTTACCTAGTTGTTGTAAAGACTTAAAAGAGATAATGGTTGAAAGCGTCTAACACAGTACCATCAGATGAAAGCTCAATAAAAATTCAGTTCCTTTATTATCTTGACCTAGTTAACAATTTCTTACCACTCCTCACAGATACATGATTACTCATAGACCATTGTACGGTGAACTATGCTCTATCTCAGAGCCTTCCTTTATGCTGCTTGTCATAGAAAAAATAACTTTTTTCCTACATTATGAATTATATTAATTCATAATATATGAATTATATTAATTAAAACTTTTATTGAGCACAAAAATCATTGGGGTACTTGTTTGAGGTAGGAGCAGGGGATATGCTTTTATTTCCAAGTACTCCATTTGGTTTGATGAAGATGGTTGTCACACTATATTTTTAGATTCACTGAAATAGGGTTCAAAGCTTCTCAACTCCATAGACCCTATAATGCCCATGTTTGCTGAACAAGCCAATGATTATTAGCAGCTATCAAGTATGGAGCCTGATTCCAGCTCTGAAGGAGTTCATTCTCTGATGATTGAGGTATCTATCAATCATCTATCTATCTATCTATCTATCTATCTATCTATCAATCATCTATCTATCTATCTATCTATCTATCTATCTATCTATCTATCTATCTATCATCTATCTATCCATCTATCCATCTGTCATCTATCTACCTATCTATCCATCTATTATCTATCTATCTATCTATCTATCATCTAGCTATCTACCTATCATCTATCTATCTGGCATATATAATTAAAAAGTAAATGAGTGGCACTGATAAAAGTTTTACAGAATTAGGGAAAACGAGCTATGTCTGGTATGGTTAGTGTAGTTCTTAGGAGAAAATGGAGATTGAACTACTTACTGAAGATAAACAGGACTGGGAAAACTGCATACTATTAATTCACTCAGTATAGTATTGGTCTAGTGAGACACTATCATCATGTGATTAGGCATATACTGATTAAATTTAATACCCCTATATGGTAGGAAATCTCTAGAAATAACACAGACCCCTTTGGGAGAATGCTTTTTGTTTTATTGCAGGCAAAGGGGACCTATTGAGTGTTTTCAAAATCTGCTTGCCATGAAAAAATAATTTCCCCCCAAAGATCTTGGTTGCTAAAACACTTATATTCAATATTGCAACTTTAGAAGATGCAAAAAATACATAATTTAATGAAATTATTTTGAAATAACATGAGTCCTTCTCTGTTAAACGTTCCAATGTCAGAGACTTTTTAAGTTCTACTCGAATCACCATATGGCAGCCCTATTTTGCCCAACCTTAGTCCCCTATAACTTTGGATTCCCTGCAAGGAGCAAGACCTCTGTGATTATGGGAATATCACTTTGTCTCATAGGGCTTCCATGTCTTCTTCTATACATGAAGATGTTGAATGGAACAATCTCTGAGAGCCCACCGTTCTGTTTCTTCCTCTATCTGGTTTGGAAATTTGCCCAATTCCCAGCATGTGCTTATACAAGCATCTGTTGCCTCAGCACAGAGCCCATCCTGGACTATTTGAAAACTAACATTGCACTTTTGAAAGTTAAATCAGAGAAATGACCAATCTAAGGAGGAATGTTCAGTTTTCTAATGAATCAATCAGAATGCGATCCTTCTAACATGGAACCAAGTCTTCTCTTTACTCTCTCCTCGTCCTACTGCCTTCAGCTCCAGGCTTGCTGAACTCATTTCTTGAGACACATAACCACTCTTGTCCATCAAGCAAAGGAATTTAGCATTTTTAAAGATTTTTTTCTTTTTTGATTTCTAGAGGTCTTTAGTTATCCTTTGACAGGTTCTTATGCTTTATATCTCAAGTGCTCATCTACTACAACTCCTTAATTAACCCTGTTACAGTTGTGTCCATCAGAACACAAAGAAGTGAATGGGACATGCTTAAAGCAATATTATGATATTTGGGCAGAAATGCTGAGTCAGCCCTTTAGTTTCATTTTTCTAACATCACATTAAGCAGTGTTCATTCAACCCCAATATGTTTCAGCATTTATATCCTCAGGACAAGGATTCTGAGGTCTAGATTCACTCAGCCTCTCAGGAAATTTCAGTCACGGGAAGAAAAGCCAGATAAATCCCAGGGCATTTCATAAAACTGCCTAAGCTACAAAAGACTTAATTAGACTATGGTTATTCGACTTAATGATGTTTTAAAACAATATTCACAAGTTACGGGTGAGGCAAAAGTCACTTGGTGCCATACTTTAAAGACATCACTTTAAACAGAAAGTATCATGCATTATTCGGCCTATTGTAGAACAATTAAGTTGAAATTGTAAAAAGTCAATTGTTTTGATATCATTAGAGTTCAGTTGAATCCTGTTAATTAGGATAGGTTGGGCTTGTTCTGATTTAGATAAGCTTAGTTTCATTCTGTCTGTCTTGGTCTGGAGCAAAACTTACTATCTGTCATCACTGAATAAAACCTTTTAAAATCAGAAAGCACAATTATAGAAGATGGGCTTTCCAGACCCCTAATTAGCAAATTACTTAGAAAGTATATTAATTGAAGTACACCTCCAGTTTTAATTTTTAATAATATTGTTATCACTGCATTAAAAATACATAAAACACCCTTCTGAGAAGGGGAACTCAGCAACATGGGAGCAATGGACCTGTCGCTGCTGCTCAGCACTGAGCATGCAGCCCGTGAACTTGGCTCTTTTATGGTGTTAAGCCTCTCCTTCAATAATAGTTGCCGACAAGTCAGTTTCTTTGTCTTGTCAGGTATTTATGACACCAATACCAGCGTCCTTAAATTCTTGCCAGATCATATACCCCAAGGCAGGTTTGAGCAGCTGACACTGAATCTGACTGATTTTGGATGAGACGGGAAAGGAGCGCCACAATCAAACAGTTAATAAGAAGATGTTCTTGAAAGATGGGTGCCAGGTACTGATGCTCTCGCCTCTCCACAGCTTCCACCCAACCCCCACCCACCACACAGCTACCTGGGGCAATGATTTTGCCAGCTCCCGGACAGCCGTGTTACCAGAAGCTGCTTGCAAAGGGGTCACACTCCAATTACAAAGACAAGCTTCTTATTTCCATTTAATGTAAATTCGCTGAACATAGGGAATACAAGCTCATCTGTCATCAGTCTTTTGCTTAGTCTTTTAAAAACTACACATTGGCAAAGGTTTGGAGAATGGCCTCATGTTCACATACGTCCCCCTGTATCCATCCTTACTGCACTTTAGGCCAAAGTGCCTTCAGCAGAGCCCCTTGGGCTGGCACCGTATGAGTCCAGTACTGGAGAACTGCAGCGGCTTATTTGTTTTAGAATATGTTTATTCCAAATCTGTTTCTTCTTTATTGCTTCATGCTAATTTGCACTTGAATTTCCTTTTCATTGTGCTATGGCATTTGGCTTGAATCCCCATGTTTTCATTAACCTTCAGTTCCAGTCTATCATACTTACCCTGTCTGAAAGGCGTGGGATAACCTAGCATCTCAGTGTCATCTTGATAAATCTCTAAATGTCCTTCAGGCTTCATCTTGGGATGTTCCTTCCTCCAAAAAGCCCCAGATCTCGAAGGCTGGATCAGGTATTCTTCCTAAGGTTTCCGTAGTGTTCTGTAATTTTCTCCATGAAAGCACATGTTACTCGGACATTGGACAGATGTCTGATGCATCTGCCTCTTCTTTATCCCTTGATTCATGGATGGCAGGCCTTGGTGCTTCATAAAACTTGTATTATATGTTCCTACTGCATCACTTGTGAGTCTGTCAGACATATTGAATATGAATTCCTTTAATGAAGGCAGTTTGGGTATAAAAGGAGCAGCAAGGATTTTGGCATCACACAGCCCCAGAGTGAAACTTTACCAGTTGGATAGGTTGATCGAATCAAGTGGATTCCATTTTCCTCTTTTGTCAGATGGGATACAAATGCCTACATTGCAGGAATGTGGCGAGGATGAGACCTAAAATATTCTTCATATCTAAGCATCAAAAGATGACCAGAGGCAGTCATGGTTCCCTTGGCTCCTCAGAAATATCCATTTAGTGTAGAGATTGAATTCAGTGTCTGTCCTGAGAGATGCTGTATTATCTGTAAAGTAAACCTCCTTATAAAGATATGTGTGTATGAAGCATGGGTGAAGCATGTCATCTTAAGAAGTTATTTGCCAATGAATTCAAACATGCTAGCTTGGATGTTGGTGGGGACCCAGCAATACCGAGCAGGCCAGAGGTAAAAGCATGCATCAAGTGTTGGATATTAACTGAGATACAGAAGGTCTTTTTCTTGCAGTAAATCACTTCATGATCTCATGCAAGGTTTCCAGCAGTGTTAATGGGACAAGGGCACCCCATGTGAAAGTATTACAAGGCAAGAGTAAAACGAAATTGGAACTCGAGCAATTTGTGGAAAGCAATGGCTTGCTTTCACAATGACCCTTCTTTAAACTCCCTTGAAATAGAGGACATGCTCTCCATTTGAGGGCAACCACTTTGTCAGACTCACTCCAGAACGATCATCACCTATTTTCATTCTCTTGGGGATAGTCTGGCCTTTTCTGAACTTAAAGCTTACTTGTGCTTTATTCCGAGCCCAGAGGATTGCCAATGGTGTGCCTTGGATTAAGAAAAGCGATGTTAAGAGGCACCTCATGGCACAATTCAGGCCAGAGGCTGGGGCCATACATTGGAATGTTCTGGATAAAGATACTCAAGTCAACACAAAACCAGGATGTGTTCACCTCCTTCTGATTCTAAGCATCTGTTACTTAAATGACATGAAAGTTGGCAAATCACTTAAAATCCTAAGTGTTTTATGTTGGCTCTACATGATTACAACTTTGGGTACATAGCTGTAAATTGATTTAGCCAACAATGTACTTTCCTAAATTAGAAAATAGAAAATCTGCTTTCAAATTGAGAGATGACAAAATTCTAGTCTCACCATGGCCGGAAATAGAAACAGGAATAAATAAACTGCTTCTGAATCAAGAGAAAACTTTGCTAAGATACCTGCTGAGAGAAACCAGGGGTGACCTCCGAAACTGGTTGGAGATTTCGGTGTCTTCCTAAGAGCAATCAAGTATGACACCTGACAGAAATCCTGTCATGTAATTAGGAAACTTTATATAAAATCAACTTTTCAAGAATTTGGTGTGGGCTGGGGTAAGGGAGTGATGAAGAGAATCTAAAATCTACTGCTATTTGTTTCATTCTTAATTTAAAATGTAGAGGATGCAAATTATGTATATATGTAATCCAAAACTAAAATGCCAAGTACATTAATTTCTTAATTCATAGGTCGATGGAATCTTTTTTCTCTATAAATTCCACGTAGAGGGGTCAATCAGTCTTGATTTACTCAGGATTGTTTTTGTTTGTTTGTTTGTTTTTGTTTTTTCAGTTCCAGTTGACATTCAATATTATTTTATATTAGTTTCAGGTGCATAGTGGTTAGATAGTTATATAATTTATGAAGTGATGCCCCCGATTAGTCTAGTGCCTGCCCACCTGGCACTATACATAGTTATTATAATATTATTGACTATATTCTCTATGTCGTACTTTACCTCCTCGTGACTATCCTGTAACTCCCAAGGTAGATAAATATCTTTGTACTTCTTAATACCTTCACCTTTTTCACCCAGCCCCCCAATTCCCTGACAAACAATCTGACAAACATTCGTTTGTTCTTGGTATCTATGAATTTGTTTTTGTTTTGTTTGTTCATTTGTTTTGTTCTTTAGATTCCACATATAAGTGAGATCTTATGATATTTGTCTTGCTCTGTCTGATTTATTTCACTTAACTTAATACCCTCTAGGTCCATCCATGTTGTCACAAATGGTAAGATTTCATTTATTTTTTGGTCGAGTAACGTTCCATTGTATACCTGTACCACATCTTCTTTATCCAGTTGTCTATTGGTGGGTACTTTGGTTGTTTTCATAACTTGGTTATTGTAAATATTGCTGTAATGAACATAGGGGGTGCATATATCTTTTAGAATTAGTGTTTTGTATTTCTTTGGATAAATACCTAGAAGTGGAATTCCTAGGTCATATGGTAGTTCTATTTTTAATTTTTTGAGGAATTCCAAACTGTTTTCCATAGTGGCTGCATGAATTTGCAATTCTATCAACAGTGCACAAGGGATCCCTTTTCTCTACATCCTCACCGGTACTTGTTGTTTGTTGATTTATTGATGATAGCTAGTCTGACAGAAGTGAGGTGGTATCTCCTTGTGATTTTCATTTGCATTTCTCTAATGATTAGTGACATTGAACATCTTTTCATATGTTTGTTGGTCATCTGTTTGTCCACTTTGGAGAAATGTTTATTCAGGTCTTCTGCCCATTTTTAAATTGGATTGTTTGTTTTTTTGTGTGTGTGTGTGTTGTTTTTTTTTTTAGTGTTGAGTTGTATAAGTTATTTACAAATTTTGGATATTAACCACTTATCAGACATATCTGGCAAATATCTTCTCTCATTCAGTAGGCCATCTTTGTGTTTTGTTGATGGTTTCCTTTGCTGTGAAAAAACATTTTAGTTTGATGTAGTCCCATTTGTTTATTTTTGTTTGTTTGTTTCTGTAGCCTGAGGAGATATACCAGAAAAAATATTACTAAGAGCAATATCTGAGCATTTACTGCCTGTATTTTTTTCTAGGGGTTTTATGGGTTTGGGTCTTACATTCAAGTCTTTAATACATTTTGAGTTTATTCTTGCATGTGGTATAAAAAGGTGGTCCAGTTTTATTTACTTGAGTGTACCTGTCCAGTTTTCCCAGCACCATTTATTGAGTAGGCTGTCTTGACCCCATTGTACATTCTTGAGTCTTTTGTCATAGATTAAATTACCATATAGACAAGGATTTATTTCTATGCTCTCTATTCTCTTCCATTGATCTGTGTCTGTTTTTATGCAGGTACCATGCTGTTTTGATTACTATGGCCTTGAAGTATGATTTCGTATCAGGTAGTGTGATTCCTCCAATTTTGTTCTTTCTCCAGATCGCTGTGACTATTTTTTGGTTCCCTATAAATTTTAAGATTATTTGTTCTAGTTCTGTGAAAAATGTCATTGGTATTTTGATAGGGATTGCATTGAATCTATAGGTTGCTTTGGGTAGTATTGACATTTGAACAACGTTGATTCTTCCCATCCATGAGCATGGTATATATTTCCATTTATTTGTATCTTGTTCAGTTTCTTTCTTCAGTGTTTTATAGTTTTCTGAGTATAGGTCTTTTATCTCCTTGGTTAAATTTATTCCTAGATATTTTTTTCATGCAACAATTATGAATCGAATTATTTTCTTAATTCCTATTTCTGATAATTCATTATTGGTGTATAAAAATGCAACTGATTTCTGAATATTAATTTGGTGTCCTGCTACTTTACTGAATTCATTTATCAGTTCTAATAGGGGTTTTTTTTGGTGGATTTTTTAGGGTTCTCTCTATATAGTATCATGTCATCTACAAATAATGACAGTTTTACTTTTTCCTTTCCAATTTGGATGCCTTATACTTCTTTATCTTGTTTGAATGCTATGGCTAGGACTTCCAATACTATGTTGAATAAAAGTGGTGAAAGTGGACATCCTTGTCTTGTTCCTGATATTAAGGATAATGCTTTTAGTTTTTCCCCATTGAGTGTGATATTAGCTGTGGATTTGTCATATATGGCCTTTATTATGTTGAGATATGTTCCCTCTGTTCTCACTTTGCTGAAAGTTTTAATCATAAATGGATGTTGGATTTTGTCAAACTCTTTTTCTGCATCTATTTATATGAACATATGATTTTTATTTTTCATTTTGTTAATGTTGTGTATCACATTAATTGTTTTGTGCATATTAAACCAAACTTACATGCTAAGAATAAATCCTACTTCACCATGGTGTATGATCATTCTAATATGTTGCTGAATTCAGTTTTCTAATATTTTGTTGAGGATTTTTGCACCTATGTGCATCAGGGATATTGATCAATAATTTTCTTTTTTTTGTAATGTTCTTGTGTAGTTTTGGAATAAAGGTAATGGTGGCCTCATGAAATGAGCTTGGGAGCTTTCCTTCTTTCTCAATTTTTGGGGATAGTTTGAGAAGTACAGGTGTTAATTCCTCTTTGAATATTTGGTAAAATTTACCTGTGAAATCATCTGGTCCAGGGCTTTTGTTTGTTGGGAGTTTTTTTTTTATTACTGATTCAATTTTATAGCAATCGATCTGTTCGGATTTTCTGTTTCTTTTTTATTCAGTCTTAGAAGATTGTATGTTTCTAGATAGTTATCAATTTATTCCAGATTGTCCAATATGTTGGCATATAATTGTTCATATTTTCTTATAATTCTTTGTATTTCTGTGATGCCATTGTTACTTCTTTTTTATTTGTGATATTCTTTATATGGATTCTCTCTCCTTTTTTTATTGATCAGTCTGGTTAAATAATTTGTCAATTTTGTTTACCTTTTCAAAGAACCAGTTATTGGTTTCATTGATATTTTATATATTTTTTAGACTCTATTTTATTTCTACTCTGATCTTTTAAACAAACTTTTATTAAAATATAGCTAATATACAATATTATATTAGTTTCAGGTGTACATCATAGTTATTCAATGTTTATATACCTAAAGAAGTGATCACCATGATACATCCAGCACCATCTGACACTGTACCATGCTATCACAATATTATTGACTATATTCCCTAAGCTGTACATTATATCAGGTGTACAGCACAGTGGTTGGTCATTTGTATAATTTAAGAAGTGACCCCCTAAACTAGGCTAGTACCTACCTGGCACTATATATAGTTACTACCATATTATTGATTATATTTCCCTTGTTTTACTTTACATCCCATCTACTATTTTGTAACTTCCAATTAGTGTTTCTTAATCCCTTCACCTTTTTCACTCTGCCCCCAATTCCCCTCCCATCTATCACCTCAATAAATCTAATACCCATCTGACACAATACACAGTTATTACAATATTATTGACTATAATCCTTATGCTATACCCTACATCTCCATGACTACTGTGTAAGAACTAGTTTGTACTTTTTAATCCCTTCACATTTCTCACCTACCCCCTCAAACTCCCCTCCCATCTGGCAACTATCAAAATGTTCTCTGTATCTATTTGTTTCTGTTTGATTTGTTTGTTTATTTTGTTCTTTAGATTCCACTTATAGGTGAAATCATATGGCATTTGTCTTTTGCTGTCTGACTTACTACACTCTTCACAATACCCTTTAGGCCCATCCATGTTGCAGATAGCAAGATTTCATTCTTTCTAATGGCTAAGTAATATTCCATTGTATATATGTACCACCTCTTCTTTTTTCCATTCATCCATTCAGGGGCACCAGGCTGCCTTCATATCTTGGCTATTGTAAATAATATTGCAATGAATGTATGAATGAACACATCCCCTTGAAGTAGAGTTTTGGGTTTCTTCAGATAAATAACCTGAAGTGGGATTACTGGATCCTTTTTTGTCTCTTGTTATAGCCTTTGTTTTAAAATCTATTTTATCTCACAGAAGTACTGCTACCCCAGGTTTTTGTTCGTTTATTTCCATTTTCATGAAATAACTTTTTCATCAATTTACTTTCAGCCTCTGCGTATCTTTTGATCTGAAGTGAGTCTCTTGCAGGCAGCATATATAAGGGTCTTATTTTCTTATACTTTCAGCCACCCTATGTCTTTTGATTGGAACATTTAAATCCATTTACATTTAAAGTAATTGTTGATAGATATGTAGTAATTGCCATTTTATTATTCATATTTTTGATTTTTATAAAAAATTTTCATTTTAAAGAAGCCCCTCTAAGATTCCTTGTAATACTGGTTTGGTGGTGATGAACTCCTTTAGCTTTTTCTTGTCTGGGAAGTTCTTTGATTCTAAATGATAGCCTTGCTGGGTAGAGTAATCTTGGTTGTAGGTCCTTGCTTTTCATCACTTTGAATATTCCCTTCTGGCCTGTAAAGTTTCTCTTGAGAAATCAACTGACAGTCTTATGAAAACTCCCTTGTAGGTAATTGACTGCTTTTCTCTTGCTGCTTTTAAGATTCTCTCTTTGTCTTTAAACTTTGGCATTTTCATTATGATGTGTCTTGATGTGGGCCTTTTTGGGTGTATCTTGTTTGGGACTCTCTGCACTTCCTGGGCTTGTATATCTATTTCCTTCACCAGGTAAGGGAAGTTTTCAGTCACTATTTCTTCAAATAAGGTTTTCAATTCCTTGCTCTTTCTCTTTTTTCTTTCTGTTGCCCCTATGATGTGAATGTTGGTATGCTTGAAGTTGTCCCAGAGGCCCCATAAACTATCCTTATTTTTTTCAGTTCTTTTTTTCTTTTTGCTATTCTGTTTGGGTGTTTTCTGCTACCTTATCTCTAAATCACTGATTTTATCCTCTGCTTCATCTAGTCTACTGTTGATTCTCTCTAATGTATTCTTCATTTCAGTTATTGTAGTCTTTATTTCTGACTGATTTTTCACAGTCAGATGTTGTAGGTGCTCCTCTTTCTGACACAAGTATTCCAGGCTGGGGAACCCAATGTGGGGCTGGGGTCCTTCTCTCCTCTGTGGGGGAATTTTGTGGCCAATGATCAATTCTTAACCATTACATGCAGGTTTGGGACCAGCCCATTTCATATCTCTGTTCCTTCTCCCAGTCTTGATATGGCCTGTTCTTTATATCCTTAGTTGTAGGATTTCTGTTCAGCTAGTCTTCAGATGATTCTCCAGGTTTATTGCTCTGTAATATAGCTATAATTTTAATGTGGTCAAGGGAAGAGGCAAGCAATGTATTTACTTACTCTGTCATGTTGCCCCAGGCCTCTCCCTGTCTGATTTTTAAAACTGAAAGTCTTGTGTCCAGAGGACAACTTCAGTCCCAGGTAAACTAGGACAGTTGGTCATCCTAATTCCAAGACAATTCCAATACTGAATTGCCCTTCTTCCCAGTAAGTAACCTCATAGTATCAGTCAAGTTGTTATAATTTTTTTCTTGAAAGTTGCAAACTATTCTTTACTTATATAACTCAACTAGGAAAGGTCTTTCTAGGTTTATATATATATATATATATATATATTTTGTTAATTTTTAAGCTTTATTGAGCTACAATGACCATTAAAAATTGTATATATTTAAGGTATGCAACTTGATGATTTAATACAGGTACTCATAAGGGGTCCCAATTTCTGAATCATTAAAATACAGCATCCCACAATACAGCTGCAAAATTCAGTCTGTGCACTCAATGGGTTCATAGGCTCATAGTGCTGGAGAAGATCTCAGGGGAAATCTAATTCCCAAATTTTGTAGGCAAATCAAATATGTGTAAGTCAAATTCAATTTGCAGTGTTCTAAGAATATTTCCTGTTCAACATTCCTATAATGAACTTTTCTTAAAAGTTATCAATTGTTCTCACATTTGGTCTTGAAAAACAGAATTGTCATATTAGTCTTGTTTAAGTTGTCTATGTTGAAGTGCATAATTTAGAATAAAATATATGTGGTTGAAACCTGTCTTTCTTCATACATGTGTACTTGTCACAGGAAGTATTGGCTGCTCTTGGCCTGTAACAAGAACCTGCCAGCTCAGTGATTCCTGGGAGGCGATGCCCCAAACTCCCAGTGGTCTATGACCAACAAATGAGTAATACTGATGTTCGCCTCATAAGGGGACCATGCATGCTGGGGTGAAATTAATGTTACAACAGTCCCCTGGTGGAATAAACCTGAAGCTAGATTTCTCCTAGTTTCTTTGTCTGTCCTACCCAACTTCCCTCACCCCATTACTGGTTTCTTCTGAGAGAACGGTCTCAATGAATTACTTATAAAGAGTCCCCATCTTTGGCTGTGCTTCTATGGAATCTGACCTATATTATATCTTATGATATATGAATATATAATTTACTAAAATTTTATTAAAACTGGCAAGTTTGCTACTATATATTTGAACACTCATGTTAATAATGATAATATCTTCAAGACAACATGGAAACTTTCCATAAAGTCATAGAAGGGTAAGAAGATGGGATTTAGAATATTGATTGCCTATTAGGCTATATATAATATCATTTAATTATGATCAAGAATTTGCAAGTTAGGCATTTTTATCTCCTTTTATCCATAGGAAACTGAGTTTCAGGTAGGTCAGGATAAAATTATTAGTTAATGGGGGATTCAAACTTTACTTAGTTTGTCTCATTTCAAAGACTTTGTTATTCTTGTTTGTTTTTTGTCATTTTAGTCTTCTGTTTTCCTTTACTTCTCCCTTCTTTTATATTCAATGCCTCAATGTAAAATTCTACTCTAGGGCTGGCAGAGTGGCGCGATGGTTAAGAACTGGCTTGGGACGCCAGAGGGCCCTGGTTCGGATCCCACATATGAGGGCCAGTGACACTGCCCTCTACAGCTAAGATGCTGAACAACAGCTCAACCTGGAGCTGAGCTGCTGTGAGTTGCTGGCGACGGCGTAGGCTGCAGCCCCTGCTGCAGTGAGTTGCCATGGACTACCGTGTGTAGCCAGCAGCCAGCGTGAGCGGCCAGCAGCCACAGTGAGCGACTGTCCAGAAGCCGGCGACTGATCTGCCTCGCCCAGGAAGAGCGCAATGATGGTGCCAACTTGGGCCAGAGAAGCAACGTCCTCCACAACTAGACTGAAGAACAAAATGACAGCAACTTGTCTGTTCCCCTCCCCCCCCAATTCCCCAGCACTGTTCCCATCCCCCAATTCCCCAATAAAAATCTTTAAAAAAAATTCTATTCTAAAAATAATGAAAATACCTTTATTTCACCAATAACAAATAATCTCATAAATAGTCAAAGTAAAAATTGTTGGACTTGAATTTTTTATAAGCTATAACTAATTTGAAAAATTTATACCTGAAATATGAAAATTGAATGAATAAGAAGCACTCATATAATTTAGTTGGTAAGTTTGACCCTATGTAAAAGTTGACATATTATGTACTAACGTCTGAAATGTGAATTTTATCAAGCTAAATAAATGCAGAATAATTGTCTAAAGCTCAGCTAACCTTTCACAAAGAGAATCTCATTTATTGTCTTTATTTTCAAAATGTTTTGTTGGCAAATCTTGTTGATAAATGTGAGGACTGTGAAGGTAATTGTAAGCCTTGGTTAGATGTGTACTTTATATAAAGATGCTCTGTTCCCATTTCTAATAATAGCAATATGAAAAGAAAATGTGTAACTCATTGAATTTGGCAAACTTAATCCAGGTTCAAAATTGGGTCAACAATTTGTCACAATTACAAACCTTCATTATTTCTTTAAAACCAAATCTCTTGCAATTGTTGGAACTGTGTTTTAAAATATTTGACAGGGCCATTCTCATCACTTATATTGATTCAGAAAAATGTTTATTTTTCAATTCCTTGCTAAGAAGAATTTTAATCACAAATACTGTCATTCCCTAATTAGATCCCTCCCACACCCGGTTTCTTTTTTGGGTCAGATAATGTTGTTAATGGCCTCTTGGACATTTGTTCAGAATATGTACTTTAAAAGGGTGTAGAATATTTAGAATGAATAAAAAAGAGGCTTCCTGAAAAGACATTGCCTTTACTCTCCTTTATCATGCCACATAAAATTGAAAACTGTATTTACCATGGAATCAATGAAAGGAAAGAATGAGTAAAAAACTTCTAACATTTATCCTCAAAAGGTCAGCTCAAGTTATTAGTGTCAAAACTTGACTTTCCCAGGCAAACCATTGATTTACATAAAAGCCAATAATGAATATTTTCATCCTTTTCTCTTCATGTTTCTTTATAGGCTGCACACAAAGGGAGTCAGTATTCAAATGTAATTTTCAAGTGATAATTAGCTTGACGTTCAAATCACTGGTTTGTAATTTCAGTAATGTAGACAACTAAAGCCCTGGCCACAGGCTGAATTTGTCATTTGTCCCATGTAGGACCAAGAAGGGAAGGTGAAGAGATTTGCCCTCCTCCTCTGATATGCCCACTCCTTTCCTCATATCCCCAGCTCTCCTGCTGATTTGAAAATTGGGGGAAAAAGAAGGTTGATCTAGGCTTTCTTCTTTTCTTCCTACTACTTCCCATTCCCCAGCATGAGTGCATCACTGCTCTGTATTGCTTTGTTTGATTCTCACTTGCATCTAACATCATGAGAGCAAAGAGGCCATGCTTATTTTGGCTTAGGTCTATTGATGTCTTTTTTAGTATCTTCCCTATTGTGAGCAATAATGAAAGTTTACTTATGAATAATGATACAAAATAAAGCATCAGTATACCTCAAATCATTGGTTAGTGATGAGTTATACAATACGCTGGGGATAGAAGGTGGGCAACATAACTTAACTTCATTTTTATACCTAAAATGCAATTTTTCTCAAGCTGGCATAAAGCATTATCTAAGTCTCTGAAGGCTGAATATGGGAAATAACTTTTCTAGCATTTTCTTCAGGTACACACTATATTTTGAGACTCCCTGGTCTCCAGAATTGCTCCGAATCATGAGCACATCATGGAAGGTCTTTTATGAACGGGTCTTTGCTCATCATCTACTATTTTGCCTTCTGCCATAATTCACTCTCAGTCCCCAGTCTCCAAGTATGGAGTACCATTCCCCACCATGCTGTGTGCCCCATTCCAACTCATTCTCTAAAGCTGAGCTAACCCTCATTTCTTCTGGGGAAGCTTTTAGAGAAACTCAGATGGAAGAACACTATTGCCCCTCTGCACCTTAAAGATACCTCTACCCTGTAGGTCAGTCAAAGGTGAGGCCCATATTTGCTTTCATGTCTATCTTCATATTTGAATCTGCTTTCCTTGAAGTCAAAGGCCATGTCTCACCATTATTTATTTTATTTTATTTTTTTAATAAAAACTTTACTTTTAATTTTCATGGTTAAAATTTTATATAACATGTATTTTAAAAGACAATACTAAAATTATATTTACTTGATTATTTCTCTCCTTTATGTAATTCTTTTTTTTGTATTTTCTTTTTTATTTTATTTTTTAATTAAAGTTTATTGGGGTGACAGTGGTTAGTAAAGTTACATAGGTTTCCAGTGTATAATTCTGTAATACTTCGCCTATATATCACATTGTGTGTTCACCACCCAGAGTCAGTTCTCCTTCCATCACCATATATTTCATCCTGTTTATCCTCTTCAACCACCATTCTTATAAGTATGAATCCTGTCACCATGTCCAGCACATACTATATCTTTCTCAGTATTGATTGTGGAATAAGTGTTCCAGAGTAATCTTGGTAAATGGTATGTATGAGTGTTTTTTCCTTCATTAAATGGTTCTACTCTGGAAGAATTTCTAAATGAAGGTGGTGTGGCTGACACCCACTTGTTTCTTTGCTTTAAAGAATTCTGACTGTTTTTCCTAACTCTCAGCTGATGATGTTGCTTTCTATTTCACTGAGAAAGCAGAGGCAATGAGTTACTACCACTATGTCCACTGATCTAATTACCAGCATCTCTGCTTGTATTCTCTAGTTTCCCTCCTATCACTACAAATGAACTTTCCATGCTTATATTCACTTGTGCACTAGGCTTCCCCACCCCCCACCTATTCAATGGCATTGCTCCAGCAGTTTCTCTCTCTCTCTCTCTCCCATTATCAACGTGCCCCTCTCTGACTGGATCATTCCAATCAGCATACAGATGTTGCTATAAACTATTTCGCCTTTGGGGAACTCTCTCAATCCCATGTCAAATATACTGAACGTTTTCACAAAAGCTATTTCCTTTCAGTCTTGCAACTGTGTGAAGTAGGAAGCATTAGCCTTGTCTGATGAGATGAGGGTTTGAGGTACACAGAGCTAGTAAGAAACAAGGCATGAATCCAGACCCATATTTTCTATCTCCAAAGACAGTGCTCAGCTGAGAAGATGACAAAGTGTATTGGAGTAGAAGCCAAAAAAAGAACACACACACTGGTGCATGGTGTCCGAACAGATCTCTCTGATGGATTTTTGATGCTCAGAGACTGTTATGCTTATTCCTCTATCACAGTTTCCCAACAGCAATATGAGGGAATTGGGGAGTTTGCCATATCCCATTAAACTTCGTCAGTCTACCATTCTATGATACCATTTAGGGAGTAAAACATAATTCTGCCAGATAGGTGAAATTGCTGAATAACTGAACATTAGAGAAGTTATGGGCTACTATAGTTTCAGTCTAAAGCTTTTCAATTCTTTTAATATTCTGGAAGTGTAAGTGAAAGTAACAGGAAGTATATAGTGGACATGGTCATATTTTGCATCAAAGAAGTCTGAATAGTCACTGGCCAAAGACAGCCAGATGCAGTAAAATCATTTCATCCTTCAGGGCAGAGCAAAATTCAGGCTCTCAGGGGGTAGGTCAGAAGCACAGCTATGCCATGGACGCTGAGGAATTTGGCCGAGTATTGTGAATTTCCCAAGATTATTAGAAATATTTTTAAATAAGTAAAAGCACATACATAAATAAAAAACTATTGTGAAGTGTTTCGGGGTATGCTAGTTAGATAGCACTGAGCAGAGATTAAAGCAGAGATTAGAACCTGAGATTCTAGAGGCACGGAGCACACAGATTGAGACCACTGGATTTTGCGGTGTAACAGCTGCAACTGGGTCATGTTTGCCTTGGTACCTTGGGCCAAGTATCCAACCTCAGTTTTCTCATGTCACATGGAGATCAGACTCATTGGGCTGCTGTGAGGATCAAGCAAGCAAACAGATTTAAAGCATTTAAGACATTGTATGTTCCTAATTATTCTTGCCCCAAAATTAATATTTCCCTGCAAAGCCTCTGAATACTCTCTAACAACTTGTCTTCAAAGTAACTGAAAAGAGTATCATCTCAACCCAGCACTAAGCTTTGGCATCAATTTCTTTTTTCTGCTGTGTACATGAGCTCTCTTAGAGTTGGTTTTGGGCACCTGGAAGGATTAACCCCACATCCCGCCTGCCCTGTAAGTGGGTAGTTAAGTGAGAAAGATTCTTTACCAGTGGGCAGTAGAAAGACCCCTGGCTCATGTTATGATACATCCACCAGTCACCACTGATGCAAGCCCCTTCTTCCTTCTTCATATTTCCTTCCAAATGCATTTCTGTGATTTTTATTGCTACTAATAACTTCAATGTAACACAGTTTGGGTTGAGAAAGAGCTCCCAATGTAATTGGCTTTCAATCCTCAAAGATGTCCTCACCTTGCCCCTGTCCTAGGCCCTCTTGAAACATTCAAGATGGTGCTCCTAGCTATATACCCCTCAGTTGCAGGAACCACCATAATCTTTGCTTCCCCTCAAAGGCACACACATGAAGCTACTCAGTTAATTGAGAGGGGAAACTTTATACTCTAGTACTCCAAACTGTGGACTGAGAAAATAGGACAATTTTTTCAATGGTATGGGTAATTACTCTGGGGTAAATCTGACCATCAAACTTATATAGACTTCATTCCAGTGGGCTGTCCACAGGGTGTGAGCTTATCTCTTTATATGATGTTCCTGGGTCGTCTGACATGAGGTACAGAGAAGGAACCCAGGGTAAGATTATTAGGGTGGAAAAATAACTAAAGAGGCCTCCCATCCACTTTTTAGTATATTAGCTGTAAGAAAAAAGACTCAGAATTTTGAGGGCACTGAGCCAATGTGCCTTGCCCAAAGTCATGTAGCACATGCACACACACATAGCTGTATTAGAAGCACAGCACCTTAACACATTATGAGAAATAGTTAATGGAAAGTTGTTAGACATATATACTGCATACTAGTAAGCTTTCCCTCTTTAATAGATTGGTTCCTCCCAAGTCGTGGAAAGCACATGACTTGCTGAGCCCAACACGCACATCTAACAAAGGAAAATTGTGCTTCTGACTTCTGATTATCTTGTTTAAAAAAAAAATCTGAATTTAAATTTTATTGTCAGAACCTTCTAGCTTTAAACTATGGCTGACTTAGACCGATTGCAGTGGTGGAGGTGTCAGTGCACTGCTGGCCTGAACAAAACTGGAAAGCATCACCTCTCCTTTGATTTATACTTCGAATAGGATTTTTATTAGTAGGTCAGTGCTTGACAATTCTTTCTCCAGTTTTTGTTAATTGATTCATATACTCTGGCCCTAATTTTATTGATTAATATCAATGTTTAGCACCATAATTTTTTTATTCAATTGAGCACAGTATTTCTAGTCTGGGAATTATGAAGAGCAATCAATTATACTAAATGAATCACAGAACACATTTTCAACCTGAACCTGTAGCAAGGAATCTCCTTTTTTGTCCCGAGTACCTAAAGAATAGTTTCCATTAGCAATGCAGTATTTGAAAAATAAAAGCTGCATATTGAAATGGCTACTGAGTCACCTTTCAGATGTTTTGAAGCCATTAGAGGGGTTCTTCCAAAAGTGACTGCTCAGTTGAAGGGAAAGAATTGGAGTTATGGAATGCCAATATCTTTAGAGGAAAATATGGTTATTGGGCTCTGTGTTCCAGTAGGGGCTGCTTGTTAACTCTTCGACGTATTTCAGTAGGTCTTGTATTACATTAACTAAGTTAACTATTATCTTAACTATTTGTATTATGCCAACTATATATTCACTGTGTACATATACATAGTAATTGCATATTATGTTAACTTATTTGTGTTAGCTATCTCTTCTCAAATTGATTATTAATTTCTTGATGGCAGGAAATGTATTACTTACCTTTGAATTCTGCCATCTTCATTTGATAGATATCCAAAATGTCTGTAGAAGATATGATTGAATAAAGTGGCACTTCCAAAAGTTACACACTTTTAAGTAATGAAAGAAAGGTAGAGGGAAGGTAGCAAGACCTAGGGCTCTGAATAGTCTTCCTATTGGCCAGCATGCCTCGGAAAAGCTACAGAATTACAATGATGAGAAACTAATATCTGTGCCCCACCCCATCATCCTGTCCCCTTTTCTCTCCTCCTTGAAAGAGCTGGACAAGCTGATTGTACAACCTGTAGATCAAAGAGGTGAAATCACTTGACCTCCTCAAGGCCATGGTGCCTATGGCGGTGGAATTGGAGGGGCAGTCAGATTTAATGCATTTGTACCTCCTAAATGAGCTCTTATGCCTCAGTCCAGCTCTAAGGAAATTTGTCTTTGAATTTTGCAGGCTTTCCAAGTTTAGAAATTCCTTATGGGACTGTGAATGTGCTTGAAATGAATGACACCTTTAAGCATTCACTGACACTCTAATTAATAGTCATTCATTCATTTAGAAAAATTTTGGTTTGCTAATGTTTTATCATGGAATTACTGACTATAACATCAAGAGATGAAGGTACTTTGGGGAGATGGTGTAGAGAAAAGAAAACAGAAAAATTTTATGGATTTCAAAAATTTGTCTACACTTTGCTCTGTATCCTGAATAGAAGAGTTAACAAGTGTAGTTCACTGTGGTGTTATTTCATTTGTTTTTAATTAAAGGAGGCTCATTCTCTAATTGTATTGCATAAAGGCAACCCTGATGGACCAACTGTACAATTACTGTCTTACTCAGGCCCCCAGAGTGTGATACAATGACAAATGTCTGAGATCCACCCTTCATCTAAGCAATGTAACCTCTGGCCAGTCACCCTTAATGCTAAGCCAGTTCTCAGAAAAGCTATTTAAAAACAAATGTAAAGTATACATAATAATGGTGATGAAAATAAACATTAAGCAAAGGAAGAAATGATAAACATAACCTTTAGACCACATTACTTCCTTGGATGTCAGCTATTTCAGGCACTGAAATGATGCATTTATCATATTCTCATCTGTTCAATATATAATTATTTTAACTATCATGTGTGTTGTTTATAACCCATTATCTTGCAATAACAGCTTGCATGGATCACTGCATAATTTAAAAATATAATAGCTTTTCTTGCCAATATTTGATTTCCAACTCTAAATCCTCTGACTTTATATCTATGCCATGTACTCTGGGTAAATTTATTTTTATTTCCTAAGGATTTATCTTAGGATATGCACCTGGTTTTTCTTTTTTGAGAAACTAGTTTCCTTTGGTGCTGGTTCATGTGTGACTTATTTGTCGAAATGTAATAAATTGGCTTCTGTACTTGCAAGTCAACTAAATGGGCGAGAACACAAATCTGAGGACCAGTGGGGGTGAAGTGGATGTGAACAGGGTACTTGTCTAATTACGTAGATAATGTGATCAATAAAACCCGGAAATCAAATCACTTAGTTTAGAATTACTCAAATTACTTTGGTTCTATTAGTCAAATTAGTGTCTTTGCTGGGTAGGTAATAATTATTATAGCTAATCAATATATTCTTTGTCAATGAAAATAAAAATTTAGATGCCACATGGGCTTAATTTATATCTTTCTCTAGTTAGACTGGTTGGGTGGGATATTGTATTAAAAAAACACTTACTTAGTCACCAAGATTTACCGAGCACTTGAAATGTGGCTAGTCCAAATTGAGTGCTGTAAGTTTAAAATACAAACTAGATTTAAAAGACCTATCATGAAAATAAGATAAAATAATAATTTTATATTGATTACCTATTAAAATAATAATATTTTTGATCTATTGGGGTAAATAAAATAGAGTATTAAAATTAATTTCACCTGTTTGTTTTTATTTTTTAATGTGGTTACTAGAAAATCTAATATCTATGTAACTCACATAACATTTCTACTGGAGAGTGCTGAGGTGTTTTCTAGTTTATATAAAATAAGAATGCCCATTTCTCTCTTCAAGGATGTTGCACAACCTATCGTCTTATGAGCTTTGGGTTTGTTTTTGTTTTTATTCTCCTTGTCATCATCTGATGTACTATATTTCCTTTCATATCTGTCTGATTCTCCCACTAGAATATCAGTTCCATGAGAGCGAGGACTTTGTTTTGCTCACTATTGCATTCTTCGTGTCTAGAATGGTGCCTGCCGCATCATAGGTATTCAGTAAATATTTGTTGAGTAAATAAAGGATGGAATACTAGATTTCAGTGAAAATCAATGAACCAGATAAATAAATATGCATCAACTTAGATGTATTTCAAAACTTAAGTAAGATTGATTGGAAAGGCAAACTGTTGAATAAAAGTATATATATACACAAATATATGTGTATATACACACAAATGCATATCTATATATATGTACATACATGCCTAGTGTGTGTGTATATATATATATATATATATATATATATATATGCACATGTATATATGTGTATATGTGTATATATATGTATACACATATAATGACATTCATTTCAGTAAATGAAACACATCTCTGTTCATGTGCACACTTACACATGTACACATATATGAGTGCATATCAGGCTGTGGTATAGAAAGCAAGTTCTTCAAATCAGTGTGGTACAGAACTAGGACATGAGTAACTGAATGGGAGAAGGAGTCTCTGAGTGCTGTCTTATAAATACAAATGTTATTTAGAATCATAGAAACCAAGGAGAATTTGGCAGAACCTATGCCGACACCCCCTTTCAAAATTTCTGACATGTGATTGGTCACCTAGCCACTGACTGATGACTTCAGGGATAGATACCTTAGCACCTTAGTATATATAAGATAAGACTTGTAATTGGCAAAAATGGTAAACTTTGAACGTTTAGGAACTGACCTCATTTCTCTATCCAGAATTGTACAGGGAATTGAGAGAAGTACTTGGAAAATCCACTCTTTAGATCTAACTGTCCTAAATGTGAGAGGGTGCTGAGATGAATGGTTTTCATTTACACAGTGCAAACTAGCATTGTGATGCTGAAGAATGTGGAGTTAGAATGCAGGTACATTTCAGTAGGTGCAGAATGAGAAATAGGAAATGGAAGCTTTTCCAAACAGTAGAAATTGGACTGAGTATCCTGCCAGATCCAATGTCATCTAATTAATCCAAGGGACAGCTTGTCCTGGCAATCAAAATCAAATGGCACATAATGAGAATTGTTGCTCAGTGGAGACACAGTAGGATAAAAACATGTCAGAGCTTATGTTTCTCCAGGGATTTCATTTTTTTTCAGCTCTGTACTTTTTCACCTGGATCCCATATATTAAAACAACAATAAAAAAAATGAATACTGCCCTACTAGGTAAAAGTCCAAATAAATATTAAGGCAAATATAAGTGCCTCAGTGGAGAATTTTATCTTTTACTCTGATTTTTACAAGCTTGAATTTAAATATCTTGTTTATATTCTCAAATTTATAATCTTCATTCCATCAAAACTGAACCAGTAAATTACATTTTCATAGCAGAACAGTGGCAGAAAGTTGCCCATATTTTATATAGCTCTCAGTGAAAGCCCATATACGTTGGCCTCTGGAAATAATTTTTCACTCATATGTAGTAAATTCGTTTTGGACCAGATCAATTAGGAACTGGCTGTATAGTTTCAAATTAAGTAATAGTTCAGCAAAATGTATTAAGAGCTTTCTAGATTTTAGTTTCCTGGGTTCAGTTCAATAAACATCTTCTAAATGTCTGCCATGTACACAGTACTCGGAGGACACAAAGATGCACTGGCTTTGTCCTGGTTCAGGGGAATGACCTTCCTTCCAGTATCTGGATAAAGCATGTTCAGTGCTAACAGAGACGTGTACAGGAGCTATGCAGTCCAGTAGAGGACCCATCTCCAAATAGAGGTTTGGGACAGGCTCACTAGAGAAAATGAATTCTGAGTAAGAGAGCCCAGTGAAAAATGGGAGGCAGTGCTTTCCAGGCTGAAAGAAATATGACAAAAGGGTGGTATAACGCAGGCGTTCATCAGGAAAAGAGAAACCCATATGTTCTTCACTGTATGAGAACAGCATGGTGGACACAGGAAGCTACAAGCAAATATGTGTTTCTACAGGGTAGAATACTTACTATGCATGTATGTACTATGCATCACTTTGCTTATGATGTGTGGACAATAGTTATAAAAGGGCTGAGATCCAAGATGCAGGGCCTACCTAGAGGCTATTTTCGTAGTCAAGGTGAGAAATGATGAGGGCGGTGGGCAAAGAAGGTTGTTAAAGAATATTTAGGATAAACTGTTGACATGATTTAATTAATTAGGTGAATGTGCTGTGGCAGATGGAAACGTTTAGACAACGTGTAGAGGTCTGATTTGAGTGACAAGTTGTATTTTACTGTAATACTTCAACCCAGGGACCAATATGATAAATATCGGGATACTAGAGTGAGTAGATAGACACTCCCAAGTTCCCTATGCATATGTACAAAGGAAGTGCCCCCCAGAGATTGTTCTAGGTAAGACTTTATTAAAGGGGCCACAGGTGTGGTAGAGGTGAGTGCTGGGGAGTTTTCTCTGGAGACAGCTGTTGCCTCTCTGTGAGTTCACACTCTGCCTTCAGGGTGCCATTCACTCATCCCATCCTCAGTGAGCAGAGCTTCCAGGGGCCGTTCAGAGAAGTCTGAAATAGGCTGGCTGCTGTCAGAGAGGCAGGAGACCAATGACTGACTCAAACGTGAGAAAGTTAAGGTGGACTACGGATGATGGTGTGACTTCCAATTGATAAAAAAGGCTACACAAGGGCGGACCAGTTGAGGTGGTGGATAACCAGGAGAAATCTGCTGCATTGTAATTAGAGGCACTCTCAGAATTCCCAAGGAAGAGATGGGTGGGTATCTCCTATGGTCCAGATTCTGATCTAGAGTAGGTTGATAGGATCGCCCTGTGCTACAGTCAATAGGACTGTCTAGTGGGGTGAGGAGACCTCAGCAGAAAGCAAAAAGTGAGCTACTGGATGTCACTGGGCAGAGAAAGAAAATGTATGTTTCTATCTGAAACAGAGATCTATTAGGTCAAAGAAACATCAGGAGAGATGGCCCAAGAGGAACCCAGAAAGAGTCAAAGAAAGTGGTTTGAGAAAAAGTTAGTTTTAAAAATCTCCCAAGCTCACTGAGGACACCAGACCAACGACCAGCCAATCCCAGAGAGCACAGAGCAGCAACCGCCACCTCCGGCCCCAAGAAAGAAGTCCTAACTCATTCTGAGCCTGGTAGGAGGTGCAACAGCCAAGGGTGTGTTGAGGAAGGAAGCAAGAAAAGAAGAAAGAGGAGAAGCCACCCATGGCCCTCCATTTTCCTAGGATCTCCCAGCAAACTCAAGAAGAAGAGAGATTTCATGTTAAATCAAGTTGGACTTCTGTTTAATATCTTAAAATAGATACCCTAATTACTAAGTTGAGGTTCAACTTAAAGGGACTCTAGGACTGTCATTACCTTAAATAAACAAGAAAAGTCATGGACTCTACCCAGATTTTCACTGAAAAATTTTAAATAGGGAGTCGGAGCAAACATACATTGGTTTTTCTATCTCACTTGTATTTATTTGACATACCAGTTACACTGTCATTAATTGATATGAGCCTACTGTAGCAATAATAGATTTATTAGATATAATGATGGATTCTACTTAGAAATTTGTTGATAGGGGGGTGGCAGCAGGACACCTAAGTGGATTTTTCTAATAAGGAAATAACTGGATGAATTTAGACCTAAGGGAGAAGCTAAGGTTGTACTTAGCTTTTTGTATAGTTCTCTTGAACCAATTCCTTTCCCTTTTAGCCCTTTATGAGTGATGATTCCTTCCAAATGAAGATGTCTACAATTCCTCAATAGCCTGTGGGTTTATCTGTTTTAATCAAACTTACACATAGATACCAAGATAAACTGTTTGAAATATCCTTTTGTCTCTGCCTTAAAAACAGTGACTTCATATCAATTGCCAATCAAATTTGACTTTCTCAGCTCAGCAGGCAATTTCCACCAATTATCTTCCCATAATTACTTAAACGTATTTCTCACCTCTTTTGCGTGGGACTACTCTATTTGAGCCCCACAGGACTCCTTACGTTTCATTTATATTTTTGCTGTTCGCCATACTAGATAGCCCTTTTAACCAAATTCTGCTTTCATCACCCAATTCAGATACTCTTAAGATGAGTTTCAGGGAACCCTGGGTGTTTATTAAGGCCCCTGAAATTGCAGACAACTTTGTATGCCTTTTATGGGAACAAGGAATCCATGGTTTAAATGAGTTGTAGTATAGAGTCTGCAACCCAGAACATAGTTAAGAACCACAGACAGAACCTAAATCTATGATTCACGTCGCTGTACTCACAGTTCACTGCCCTTCCCAGCACCTGCGATTACAGACCCTCGTCTTCCCAGCTGCCTCACTGTGCTTGGTCCTTCTACAGCTGCTCCCACTGATTTCCTCATGGCCAGCGAGAACTTCCTCTGAATCTGGATCTCAGGCAGGAAGTACTTCTGCTTCCTCAGCCCCCACATTCAGCTACCATTTCCCAGCCGGATCTGAGTTGTGGTGTGCCAGGGTTTCCTGGTGGTTTAGCCTGGCTGATGATTGCCTAATGCCTTCGGGCCCCTTCTGAACAATCATGTGTGTGCTCGGTGATGGAACGTTCCCGCACTCCCTGGCGTCATTGCTACTGGCCTTCTGTATGCTGCACGCCTATCTCCGTGGGACTCCTGAATTTTCACTACTAGGTTCTGTCCTCCTCCTCTGCAAACACTGCTACTTCATCTTGGGCTCCGATAATAACATGATGATGATGATGCCAATAACAACAATAGCAAGCTCGCCGTGCTGACACATGCTAGGCAATGTACTAAATGTTCTATGGGCTTTGCCTCATTTCCTCCTGACAACCACTTTACATGATAAACATTTTTAGCAGAACCTTTCATTTAATGGGAGCTATGCTTTATTGAGCAACCACTGCATGCCAGACATTTGCTAGGCTGTACTATATCATATATGGAACTCCCACAAACATATGAGTGGGTTATTTATACCCATTTTATAAACGAGGGCACTGAGAAACAGAGACACTAAATGACTGAGTTCACACAGATAGTAATCTGTGATTACATCTAGTAATCTGTGATTACATCTAGTGTTATGAAGGCTGGCCTATTCCTGAGACCCCTGCCACATTCTCCCATCAGAACTAGGAGCCTGGTAGACAAATCCAGTCCAAGCCCTAGCTCTACCTTATTAAATTGTTTCTACACATGATATTCACGTACGGAGTGTGTCTTATGGCACTTGCATATAGCTTGTATGTGTTCTTCAGTTATTCATTCATTCACTTGATTGGTATCTATTTACTGGGTGCTCATTCTATGCCAAGTGTTGTGCAAGAACTAGGGACTCGAGACTGGAAAAGCACAGCTTGGAGATAGACATCCAAATAAATATGATGGTTTGACAACAACCTAATAAAGAGCCAAAATTGGTGCGTCAGGGCCAGCAGATAGGAGCTGGTGCTGAAGCTGGGACATAAAGGATGACCTAGCAGAGGCATTCCGATTGGTGGCAAAATAATTTGGTAGGAGCATATGGCAAGTTCAAGGAGCTGCAATAGGTTCAGCACATGTTGGGGGTGGGGCAGGAGATGAGAAAGATGGCTTAGGGGATCAGGAAGCAGGTCACCAGTGAGCTTGCATATCCTGCTGATGAGTGGAGGGTTTATCCTGAGGCACAGGAAAGCTGTAAATGAAGCCTGCCATTCCTCACTGTGTAGAATTTGTATTAGCAGATAACAGACTCTGCATCTTCTAATTTGGGGGAAGATATTTCCCGAGGGAGCCAAGTTGTGCTTGGGAATCCCAGTAATGCTTGTTGAGTGGGAATTTATAATCTCCTAAAATGCATTTGTTTAGCAAATGCCCAGAGAGATGATACTATAACACACTCCATCATGTTTAAAATGTTCTTTAATTCTTTCCCTCTTTCTAGTCAGCCTAAAACATTGACATGTAGCCTGAGAGACCTGTCAGAAAGGCTTAGTGATTCTAAATGATGGATGGAGTTAGGACTCAGTACACATGCAACTATATACTTCTCTGCTTGGGAAGTGTACCTCCTGTGACAAATTCAATCTCTACCTATAAATTCAACCTGCTGACTTGCTCCTTTACATTACTTCTAATTATAGTTTTGGGAATTGTTTAGAAAATGGTAGTTACTAAAAGGTAGTACCTTATTTCATGTTTCCCAATAAAGCCTGATACCTGCAGTTTTGTTGAATTATATATTTCTTGAAAGAAACTTCTGCATTTTATCACTTTTGCATGTTTCAGTTGGCCTCAGAATTCCCTCAGTGCCAGTTCTTCAACTGGGGCATTCAAAGCTGGGGCATTGCTGCTGGTTCCCCCCCCCCTCCCCCATTCCACCTTCTCTGCAGGTACCTACATTCTGCCAAAGGTAGCATATGGCATCCTGATTCAGGAGACAACAGAAAGGATGGGCACGAGGGTGATAAAGATTTCTACAGCGTCCCTTCCACCTCCAACTGTGGAATCTGAGCATGGGCCGGGGGGGGGGGTGCACTTTACTCTTTGGAGTAAATGTATGTAAAATGCTTTTTTGCTTTCAATGTGGTCCTTCATCTTGGAGGTCATTATTTCTTAAAATACGCCTACATGTGGTTTATTAATTTCACCTTGTTAAGCAACTTAAATAGAAGCAAAATGGGGCATGGGGGTACCCCAAGAGTCTAATCTCCAGCTTTCATGTTACTTCATGCCTCTCCTTGCACTGGTAGGGGATGAAAGGAAACCAGCTGTTTGCTTGGTTAAGATCAAGGTGATCACGATGGTGATTCAGGACCTAACCATGATCACCACAGGGAGAGGAAAGGCTGCGTGATATTTTTCTGTTAGACATAGGTGTCAGATTTATGTAGCTGGCAGAAAAGGCATTTTATTTCATGCCTATTTGTGCTTTCTTTGTTGTCTTGTTTTTTCCAGTTTTAAATTCCTGGCATCATCCTCAGGAAACGGAATGAGGCTGTTATTAGTGGTCCATTCCAGTGGTAAGAGAAGAGCTAATATATCAGATTCTTACTATCTTCCTGCATGGTTCTTCACAAGTATTACCTCATCCTTTATCCTCACAATAATGCTGTGAGCTAGAAGATGTTACTTTCATTTTACAGATGAGAAAACTGAGACACAAGGAGTTTAAGTAACTTGTCCAGGTGACATTGTCCATAAATGTTATTAGAGCTGGGATTTAAACCCAAGCATCCAGGCCAGGACTAGGTGAGGTAAGAGAGAGGTTTAGAACACAAAATTTAAGGATGCACTCCCTTTTAGTCTCCTATGAGTGCAAAGTTCAGAGTAAATGCTTCCTTAAATCATGTGTTCAAGGCACTTCTTTGCTGCTTTCTATGTCCTCATCCCAGCCTTACAAATAGCCTTGCTTTGGAGCCTGGGTACTGTTAACCCTCATCCATCCTGCCTTTCTGGTCCTCACCCTTATGGATCAGAATCATCTTTTAATGGGGAAGTAGATTGAACCGCCTGAGAGAGAGTCTGTAGGTGGTGACGAGACCAGCAGAGATAGTGGCCAAAGCTGGCATCTTTCTTTGGGATTTTGCCCTTGCTCTTGCTGGGCATTTTTCCCTTGGTTTTTTGTTTCCTCCCATTCTTTTCTTGTATAGCTTTGTCTCGCCCCAACCTTCTTCAGTACTGAGAGGAATAAATATAATCTTCACAGGAGGTGTACTTTTCTGCATCCCATAGAAAAAGCGTCAAGGCAGCCTCACAGAGCATGGTGTGCACTCAGTCAGGCCTGACTGCTCCCAACTATCTTATTTCACCTTGTCAATTTCAGATCCCCCTGAGGTGTATGCTGGGGTCAAAGATAATACAAGGCTACAAATCCATAAATGTTTTGAGATCTTAAAACAGGGTCTTGGGAAGGGAAGTCAAACTGCCTCAAAGAAGAGGAAAGGATCAGGAATAGTCCAGACTCTTAGGGCCATAGGGAAGAACTCTCCTTCCACAAATACTCTGTCCTCTTGATAAATACTTCCTGTGCTGGGTAGGTTTTCAATGGGACTGAACTTTTCCAGTTAGCTGATAAATGGCACAATAATCAGAATATCACTTAGACCAAGAATTCCTTCTGTTCAGATCTGTGCAACCCAATACTTAGTAGACCACTGGATTATGGGCTGACAAAGTAGAAACTGTCTCTGGCCCCTTCAGTGATGTACAACCCACTCCTCGACTCAACAGGTCTTGGAATAAGTACCCATGAGCTCCATAAACATGTGTGGAGGGAGGGCCAGCAGCAGGAGAGGCCGTAGTTGAAATCAAGGAGGGTGAATGTTATGATCTGGTAGCATCTTTAAACTTCTCATCATCACACTGGAAAATTTCTGGTAGTTCTAGACAAACTTTTACCAATAAAATGCCAATCTGGTTGAAGATGGCTTCTCCTCCCTTGTAGACATCATGCCAACAGAGCCATATGAGGAGGACCACACAAATGGACAAGTCAAACAGTGCTAAGCTCAAGAAAGAACAGGACTGTAAGTGAGCCACACTTGCCTCTTTAATCAGGTTCATAAATCTGGGTCCAAGGCGCCATGGCTTGTGTCGATGGCACTGTAGGGAGCTGACGGTCAGCTGGGAAGCCCGGTGAGAAGCAATGGCCACCATGTACACAGCATCATACATCAGAGCCGCTTCAGTCTGTGAAGGAAAACGCACACCACATTTTCAATTCCATCTTTACTTACCTTCCTTTACTTGTGGAATCACTCTGCCTGCTTCCTTATCCCCTAGTTGTCTGATCTCAACAGCCATTTTATTCTCCAGCTGAACAGTTTTCATTCTCCAATAACTATGTCTCTCTAAAATAATGCCTCATACTCCAGAGTAAATTGGAGTCATGGCTCTGCTTTGTTTTAGTTCTTAAAAAAAACATGCAACTCAGATCAGCCACAGAAGACTTGTTTTAGAGAACAAATATTTTTGCAGTGTCTTCTATGTTAAAACACAGTGTTAATTTAAGATCAACTCTATTGAGTTAAAAGCTACTGAAGTTCAATATTTTAATATCAGATTTTGTTTCTGGTGTTTATATCTATTTATCAACCTCTTGTTTATATTTGGTGGAAAGAAACTGCTGGAAGTAAAACCAACAGGTGATTTCCAGATAACTATAGTTGTGTCGGTCACTTCCATTCACCAGAGTCAAGAAGATGGTAGTCATGGAATTAAATTGAACAGGAGACCTGGGGGGACCCTCTGAAGAACAGACATATGTAACTTCCTCAGAATATGCATGCTTTTTCAGCATTTGCTTTCCTGATAGAGACTGTAAGTAGTCATTCCTTTTGGGGGCCGGGCATGTCATTCTTCCCATCCTCATGAAATTACTCTCGTGTGTAAAATTTCACATAATACTTCTAGCATTTTATATAAACATACTGCCCTGTGGTTTTCTTTAAGGATAAAAATCTTACAATGCCTTCACATTTTACTTGAGGGTTTTTATAGCAACTTCAAATATATTTGAAATTCTCAACACACTCATAAAATAAGCAGAACAGATAGATAAATCTATTTACTATGTAGGAAAACTGACCTCCAGACAGTATATTGACTTGGGTAGGGTCATACATGTAGTCAATAATTGATGGAGTTCAATCAAGAATCCAGGATGAAGAATGAAGATTATCACATGATTTTCCCAAATCCGGTGATTCATTCAATATTTACTATGTATGTGTTGAGCATGTCTTGATAGAGGTGGAAAGGTTAAAGTTACTACACCTTGCATGCTATCAGAGTTTGAGTCTAGGGAATATCTCTACTTTGAATCCTTACTATCCTGTGCAATCATTATCATTGGCTATTTTGTATGTACTATTTATAGTCATTTGTTTTTACATCTGTTTCACAATAAGAATGTAGGTTTCTTGGTAGAAACTTCTACTTCATCCTTTAGTGGCTGATATAGTTCCTGGCATATAAAAGATTTTAATAAATTTTTTGCTGAAAAAATTAATGTTATTGTATGCCTTAAAGTATACTTTTGTGAGAACCCTATAATCCCAAGATTTTAAGATGTATGTCTATGATACATCGTTTTACTCATAATTATATGATTGACATATAGAAATTAGATTGGTGGTGGTAATTGTTAAATATTAAAAATGTTTTGACCATTTTAGTTTAAGGCTGATATAATCCATTTGGTCGATGAGAAAACTGAGGCTTAGGGAAAATAAGTGACCAGTCCGAGGCCATTCAGCTAATTAACTGCATGGCCAAGTCTTGAACCCACGATTGCCTGATTCTATCACTCATGTTCTTCATCACTCTACTCTGCTATACTCATTTGATGTAATTGAGGGAGAGTAGTCTATGGGCAGAATGAGTTCTTAAAATGCACTCAATTATCATAGCTGACATTTATCGAGCACTTGTTATGTCAGGTGCTATTCTAAATACTTTGCAAACATTGCATCTTCACCATAACCTTCACTCCTTTCTGGATGAAGAAATAACAAGGTTAAATGATGTTCTCAAACTGGTGGTGGGAGAGCCAAGATTCAAACCTGAGAAATTGGTGCAAGGTTTTGTGCTCTCAGCTGCAAAGCTGAGCTGCCTCTAAGCTATTTGTCTGATAATTTTCAAATTATAATTGTAGCTCAATGATGGTCCATATTCATTGACAGTTTACTGCACACCAGGCACTATAAACATTTTACACACGTTATCACTTTCATTACTAAAATTAAACCTTTAAAATAAGTATTGTCCCCATTTTACAGAGAGGAAAATTGAGGCATGGAGATGTAGGACATAACTAAAGGAGTGAGAATTCCATCTCATGATGAAAACTTAGATTTCAGAGCTCACGCCCTTAGCCACCAAACGATGGGGACCTGGACATTTTTTAGCTGTGGAATATACTTTTAAAAATAAATTTGTATGTGTATTTGCTATGTGGCTGAGTAATTTATTTGATAGAGAAGTGTGAGGAGAGGAATTCCAATGATCTAACTTTTCCATGAACTGAACTAAGAAAGGATTGTGGCTTTCTTTGTTACGGCTGCCTCTGCCTGGGCTGGGTAATAACATGGTTTAAAACTATAGGCCTGATCAGTGCTTTTCAAACTGAAAGAAGAGACCCATTTATTCTGAAATGGTGCTTCCCCTTGTCATATAATGTTTTCCTATATAGGAAAGATGTTTACTGTTTTATAGCACTATAAACCACCGCTGAATGTCCGCCCCCTTTCAGTTTTGTGCTGGAGGCCTGCTTACCGCACAGCAACTCTGAAGTCATTTTAGGTAAATGTAAAAGAAATTGGCCTGTGTTTCAAATTTTATTCTTCCAAATGTCTTTACATTCGCATTTTATTTACACTGAAAGCCTGGGTGAAGCCACATCGCTCAGCGCCCCTAAGGGAATCTTACCTCAGCATGGATCATGAAACAAGCATATTAAAAGTGGGCTTCGCTTCCATGCACCGTGTTTTGGTTATTACAAATGTGCAAACAGGGTTGACTCAGACGGCTCGAGATGGTCAAACCCTGAACATGCCAAAGAAAGGACTTGCCTTTGGCTCCTGGGAGGTAACCTCTACATCCTTGGAATATCCTGCTTCATCCTAGTGTCTTTGTATCCCTGGGGTCTTAGGTAATGCCAGCTGGTTTACAGTAACAATGTGATTTATTGTGAATGCCTAATTTGGTTCACCTGGGGCCCTGGGCCATGCTGTATCAGCTTGACCTATAGAATGACTGGAGGCTGAGTAACTGAGGTCAGGTGTAGGGGTGCTCTATGGAGACTTGACTGACCCCCAGTGAAATTCCTGGACACCAAAGCGTGGGTGAGCTTCCCTGGTTGGCAACACTTGACACACGTTGCTAAGAGAGTGAAGCACTGTCCGTGCAACTGTCCTGGGAATGAACCACTACAAGCGCGCGCATGGTTTCCCTGGGCTTTGTCCTTTGTGACTTTTTCCTTTGCTGAATTTAGGCTGTATCCTTCTGCTGTAATAACCTATCACTGAGTATAACAGCTTTTCTGACTTCTGTGAGTCCTTCTAGCTAGCCAATCGTCAGAGCTGAATGTATAGTCTTGGAGGCTCCCAGTAGAAACCAATGAGATGCTTCGTCACCTTAGGGATGAGGATTAATAATACAATATGGCTTTATAGAGTTTCCCCATTTTGGTGCCTGCCTGGGGTGTGACTGTTAGAAAAAAAGTAGAGGAGATTGGGGTGCTGATGGAAGACCTAGTCTTTGGAGAGCAAAAAGACCAAAAAACCAGACTTCTCATCTTTTCTCCAGATTTGAACACATTCGCTCACCTGATACGGACAGAAAAGGTAGTTTTCTAGGAGGGATGCCCTCCCAGATAATGGCCCTCCCCTCATTTCCTGAACTTCCTCCCTCACCAGGTGTTAACAAGTCCCTTTAATAAAGTGTCCCACCTATAGCATAGAGCTAACAGTAACTTGCTTCTTAGTATGAATTAGCTAGTTTCCCTCTTTCCTGATACATGCCTCACGGAAGTGATGAGCATTCTGATAAGGGTGGGGGAACAAGTGTGTTGCCTGCAGGCGCGCTGCCAGGGAGCACAAGCTTGTGGGATTGGATGCTGCTGAGGGCGCCAAACTGGTGGCAGAGGCAGCGACTTTCCTGAATACCTGGAAGTAGGGAACAGCAAGCCACAAGCAAACTGGGCTTTGGAAATGGGTTGGGGAAGGTAGCAAAGATATCACCACATACTCACAATCTAGAAATTCAACAATTAGAAGAGCAGCTCCCCCAGGTTTAGTGAGGCCTGTCACAGAGCTTTTGAGAGAGACCAAGGAATTGGGAAAAGATCTATGTGGAGTTGGAAAACACATTTAGGTGATCCCACTGGTCATACAAAGTCACACACGTCCCTGGTAAAGGGCCATCTTGGTCTACATGTACAAGCCAAGGAATGTGTCTCTTGTAAACACATGAAATCTATCTCAGTATTTCAGAATGCCTTTCTATTGTCTTCTTTTTTTGACTGCAAATTGGCAAAACAGCAGGTACCATCAAGGAAATTCCATTTTATGTCCTAGAGTCTTATCTAATTTAATTTATAGAGTAACACTGTAAAGTATTATTATACAGATTTACAGATGAGGAAGCAGGATCAGAGAGGCTAAATAACTTACTTGGGTCATTAGTTATTCAGGGGACATAGACAGGACTTAAAACTAGGCTTTCCTTATCCTGATAGGTCCACTGAACCCCACTGTCTAGAGTCTTTCATCACAGGAATAGCAGTGGACACTGAAAGATGTCTTCTCTGTGTATTATAGGAAGTGCTCACATGTAAGATAAGGCTACTGACAACTTCATATTTGAATGCATTTGAAGAACTGGGAAGACAGATGACAGATGAATATTGTGTGTTTCCATGGCTCTTATGCAGTATTGAATCATACACAGTTTGGGTTCACAATCAGAGAAAAGCCATCCGAGAATGGGCCACTTCATTATCCAAGTCTCTCCAAAAGCTAAGGGCTGAGAAAAACTTAAGAAAAGGGATGAAGTAGGTTTTATAAAATCACTCTAAACTTCTACAGAGTTAATTAACACTTCAGTTAATAAAACACTTTCTAATCTCAAGTTGTTTTTTTAATAATGAGTTTCACTGTTTTTGAACTCTATTGACTCAGTAACTGTTTTCTTAATTAACTCATTTTTCACCCTAATTTTAAAGTCAGTATTCTTTCTTCAAATCTACGGTTCTTAAATCTAGACACAACATTTTTTTTTTAAGATTTTATTGGGGAATTGGGGGAGGGAAACAGTGTTGGGGAATCGGGGAAGGGGAACAGAAGTTGTTGTCCTTTTGTTCTTCAGTTCAGCTGTGAAGGACCTCACTTCACTGGCCCATGTAGGTATTATCATTGCGCTCTTCCCAGGTGAGGCAACCAGTCACTGGCCATTGGACGGCAGCTCACGGCGGCTCATGGTAGCTCACACCAGGTGCTGGCAACTCACAGTAGCTCATGGCAACCCACTGCAGCTCACTGCAGCCTACGTCATCACCGGCAGCGCATGGCAGCCCAGCTCCAGGTCAAGCTGTTGTTCACCATCTTAGCTGTAGAGGGCGCAGTGTCACTGGCCCTCATGTGGGATCCGAACCGGGGCACTGCTGCTCAGAGCTGGTATCCCAAGCCAACTCCTAACCAATGTGCCACTTGGCCAGCCCATAGAGACAACACTTTTGAACTTGGACATGACTTCTTATTTTCAGATTTGGATGTATTATGACATATAATACTATTACTTGAAGATACTTTTAGTGCATGAAGTTCTAATAAATACTTAATATTTACAAATATTAAAGAGGAAAATGGATAAGTAGAGGGGAAATAAAAAACACATGGGTTTTCAACTTTTAAAAAATCCTATATTATATATCCATATGGGTATTGGTATATGTATGTGGCATACACAAAAATATGGCTATAAAGGGCTATAGGGAAAATCACCTTGGAGAATAGTGGGAGCATACATAGAATTTTGGAGAATGCAATTTTATTACAGTAATGGCATTACATTTTAAAGTGATTAGTCTATGGAAATTTTTAAAAGTAATATTATTACCTTAGAATAATCTCTGTTTTCACTAATCATGCCTCTTTCTTTTATTTATAGGGTCTCTCTTTAAACTTTTATGAAACTATTTCAAGGCTGTCTGAATAGTTCTCATTTAACATCTTGAGTCTTAGTAGAAGCTCCATTTGTAGTCACTTAGTACAGCAATTCCTTTGTTAAATACGTATTTATTGAAGGCTTGCTTTGTGCCAGGTCTTTTCTAGTGCTGAGGTTAGAGCAGAGCACAAAAAAAGACAGCCTCTGTCCTCATAGGGTTTATATTCTTGTAGGAATGGACGCTGAATAAACAAATCAAAATATAACGCATTGGGTCATAAGGGCTTGGAAGAAAAGTAAAGCAGGTTAGGGGAGCGAGACTGACAGGGAGGGCAGTATTATTCATTAGGTAGTGTGTTCATAGAAGGCCTCTCTTGTGAAGAAGCATTTGAGCAAATTTGAATCTAGGAAGCTTCTAGGCAGTGGTGGGCAACAAGTGCTAGAGACACAGGAATGAATGACATGCAGTACCTGAGATATATACAG
>NW_017731583.1:1651729-1697986 GCF_001890085.2 Hipposideros armiger
ATCTATCTGCCATATCTGCTTTATCCATTCATCTATTGATGGACACCTATGTTGCTTCCATATCTTGGTTATTGTAAACAATGCTGCAATGAACATAGGAGTGCGTATATCTTTTGGAAATAGTGTTTTGCTCTCTTTAGATAAATACCCAGAAGTGGAATTGCTGGGTCATCAGGTAGTTCTATTTTTTAATTTTTTGAGGAACCTCCATCCTGTTTTCCATAATGAACTAGTTTACAACCCCAGTAACAGTGGCATGAGAGTTCCCTTTTCTCCACATTCTTGCTGGATTTATTGGTAATAGCTATTCTGACAGGTGTGAGGTAATATCTCATTATGATTTTGATTTGCATTTCCTTGATAATTAGCGATGCTGAGCATCTTTTAATGTGTCTATTGGCCATCTGTATGTCTTCTTTGGAGAAATGTCTATTCAGGATCTCTGCCCATTTTTTAATTGGATTTTTTTTTTACTGGAGTTATATGAAGTCTTTATATATTTTGGAAATTAACTCCTTATTGGGTATATCATTAGCAAATATATTTTCCCATTCAGTAGGTTGCCTTTATGTTTTGTTAATGGATACCTTTGCTGTGCAAAATATTCAAGGTTTGATGAAGTCCCATTTGTTTATTTTTTTTTTTTACTTTTGTTTCCTCTGCCCAAGGAGAAAAATGCAAAAAAGTATTGCCAAGAGTGATATCAAAGTGTTTACTGGCTATGTTTTCTTCAAGGAGTTTTAGGGTTTCAGGTCTTACATTTAGGTCTTTAATCCATTTTCAATTTCTTTTTGTAGCTGATATAAAAGAGTGCTCTAATTTCATTTTTTTTACATGTATCTGTTCAGCTTTCCCATAGTCATTTATTGAAGAGACTGTCTTTTCTCCATTGTATAATCTTGGCTTCTTTTTCATAGATTAATTGAACATATATGCATGGGTTTATGTCTGGGCTCTCGATACTCTTCCATTGATCTACGTGTCTTTTTATGCCAGTGTCATACAGTTTTGATTACTGTATCTTTGTAGGATAGTTTGAAATCAGGGAGCATGATGCCTCTAATGTTGTTCTTTCTTCTCCAGATTGCTTTGGCTATTCAGGGTCTTTTGTGAGTCCATATAAAATTTAGGATTATTTGTTTTAGTTCTATGAAAAATGCCATTGGTATTTTGATAGAGATTGCATTGAATCTGTAGGTTATTTTGGGTAGTATGAACATTTAATGATATTGATTCTTCAAATCCATGAACATGATATATCCTTCTATTTATTTGTGTCTTCTTCAACTTCTTTCATTAGTGTTGTATAGTTTTTAGAGTATAAATCTTTTACCTCCTCAGTTACATTTTTAAAGATTTTATTAAAATATAGCTAACATGCAATATTATATTAATTTCAGGTGTATATAATAGTTATTCAACATGTATATGCATAAAGAAATGATCACCATGATGAGTCCAGCAACCATCTGACACTATACTATGCTATCACAATGTTATTGGCTATATTTCCCCTGCTGTGCATTACATCCCCATGACTTGTTTGTTTTATATGGAAATTTAAACTTCTTATTCCCCTTCACCTTTTTCCCCTTTTAAAATTTTTCAATTACAGCTGACATTCAATATTATTTTACATTTGTTTCAGATGTACAGCATAGTGGTTAGATATCTATATAATTTGAGAAAGGATCCCCCTGATGAGTCTATTATCCACCTGGCACTATACATAGTTATTACCATATTATTGACTATATTCCCTGTGCTTTACTTTACATCCCCATAACTATTCTGTAACTACCAATTTGTATTTCTTAATGCCTTCACCTTTTTCAGCCTGTCCCCAAACCCCCTCCCACCTATCACCCAAGAAATCTAGTATTCATACATAGTTATTACAGTATTATTGACTATATCCATATGCTATACCCTACATCCCCACAACTACTTTGTAACAACCAATTTGTACCTTTTTTTTTTAACTTTTGTTAGTATTTTCCTTTCTTTTTTTTTTAAGATTTTTCTTTTTATTGGGGAATTGAGGGATGGGAACAGTGCTGGGAAATTGGGGGAAGGGGAAAAGACAAGATGCTGTCGTTTTGTTCTTCAGTCTAGTTGTGGAGGACGTTGCTTTACTGGCCCAAGTTGGCACCATCATTGCGCTCATCCCGGGCGAGGCAGATCAGTCGCCCGCTTCTGGACGGCCACTCACAGTGGCTGCTAGCCGCTCACGCTGGCTGCTGACTACACACGGGTAGCCCATGGCAACCCACTTCAGCAGGGGCTGCAGCCCACGCCGTCGCCAACGACTCACGGCAGCCCAGCTCCAGGTTGAGCTGTGTTCAGCATCTTAGCTGTGGAGGGCAGCGTCACTGGCCCTCATATGTGGGATCCAAACTGGGGCCCTTTGGCATCCCAAGCCAGCTCTTAACCAATGCGCCACTCAGCTGGCCCCCAATTTGTACTTCTTAATCCCTTACCCTATTTCACTCACACCCAACTGGCAACCATCAATATATTCTCTGTATCTATGAGTTTGTTTCTGTTTTGTTTATTTGTTTATTTTGTTCTTAGGTTCTCTATATAAGCAAAATCACATTGCACCTGTCTTTTACTGTCTGATATACTTCACTCAGCACAATATCCTTCAGGTCCACCCATGCTGCCACAGATGGCAAAACACCATTCCTTTCCCTGGCTGAGAAATATTCCATTGTGTGTGTGTATATATATATATATATATATATATATATATATATATATATATATATGTATATATATATATATATACACCACCTCCCCTTTATCCATTGACAGACACCCAGGCTGACTCCACATCTTGGCCATTGTAAACAATGCTGCAGTGAACATATGGATGCATATGTACCCTCAAAGTAGGGTTTTGGGGTTTCTTTGGATAAATACCCAGAAATGGAATTACTGGGTCATTCTTTGTCTCTTGGTATAGCCTTTGTTTTAAAGTCTATTCTATCTGTATAAGTATTGTTACCACAGCTTTTTTTTTTCATTTCCATTTTCATGAAATATCTTTTTTCCATCCCTTTACTTTCAGTCTTTGTGTGTCTTTTGATCTGAAGTGAGTCTCTTGTTGGCACCCTATCTTTTGATTAGAGCATTTAATTGATACAATTAAAGCAATTGTTGATAGATATGTACTTATTGCCATTCTGTTATTCATCTTATTGATCTTTCTTTCTTTTTTCTTTCTTTCTTTCATCTTTCTTTCTGTCTTTCATCTTAAAAATGTCCCTTTAACATTCCTTGTAATACTCCTTTGGTGGTGATAAATTCCTTTAGCTTTTTCTTGTCTGAGAAGCTCTATCTGTCCTTCGATTCAAAATGATAGCTTTGCTGGGTAGATAATCTTGGTTGTAGATCCTTGCTTTTAATCATTTTGAATATGTCCTGCCATTCCCTTTTGGACAGTAAAGTTTCTGTTGAGAAATCAGCTGACAGTCTTATGGGAACTTCCTGATAGATAACTAACTGCTTTTCTTTTACTGCTTTTAAGATTCTCTCTTTGTCTTTAACCTTTGTCATTTCAATTATGATTTGTCTTGGTGTGGGCCTCCTTGGGTTCATCTTGTTTGGGATTCTCTGTGCTTTCTGGACTTGTGTATTTATTTCCTTCTTCAGGTTAGGGAAGTTTTCAGCCATTATTTCCTTAAATAGATTTTTAATTTCTTGTACTTTCTCTTCTCCTTCTGGTACCCCTATGATGTGAATGTTGGTATGCTTGATGTTGTCCCAGAGGCCCCAAAACGATTCTCATTTTTTTTGGAGTCTTTCTTATTTTTGCTGTTCTGACTGGGTGTTTTCTACTACCTTATCTTTTAAATTGCTGATTTGGTCCTCTGCTTCATCTGTTGATTCCCTCTAATGTTTTCTTCATTTCAGTTACTATATTCATCATTTCTGACTTGTTCTTTTTTGTGTTTCCTATCTCTTTTCTGAAGTTCTCCCTGACATCACTGAGCATCTGTATAACCAGTGTATTGAACTCTGCATCTGGTAGACTGCTTGTCTCCATTTTGTTTAGTTCATTTTCTGGAGTTTTGTTCTGTTCTTTTATTTGGGAAATGTTTCTTTGTCTCCCCATTTTGGCTGCTTCCTTGTTTTTGTTTCTATGTAGGGCTGCTATGGCTCCCAGTCTTAATAGAGTAGCCTTATGTAGTAGGTGTCCTGTGGACCCAGTGGGATAGCCTCCCTGGTTATTACCAGAGCCGAGTGCTGCAGGTGTGTCCCTTGTGTGGGTTGTGTGTGCCCTCCTGTTGTAGTTGATTGCTGTTTTTACATCACTGGGAGAAACTGACTCTCAGGCTGATTGGCTGTGAGGACTGGCTGTGACTACAGTGGAGGAGATGTTATGCAGGGGCTGCCCATACAGAGCAGAGTTTGCTTTAGCAGGGCCCTGGTGCCACCCAGTCAGCCCTTTGTGTGTGTCATCCTAGGAGGTGGCCAGCTGATGCTCTGGCTTGTCCAAAGCTGGCCACTGGGTCCACCAGCCCTGAAGCCTCCTGGAAGGGAGCCCACTGCAGGCCAAGTTCAGCTGCAGCCTGTGTCCTGCCCAGGGCCACCTGGCATGAGCCACAAAGCAATCCAGAGATGGCCATTGCCCACACTGTGTTTGGAGGTGCCTTGAGAGGCCAAGCTGCAAACCAAGGCCAGCTGTCACTAGTGCCAAGCTTAAGGCTGCTCAGCTAGAGGTATGGGGCATGCTGAAGCCAGATGATGCTTATTTGGGTTTTGTGAACCTTTGAGAGAATTTAGAAAAGTCTGTAGCATGATCTAAGGTACACTGTTTATATGGAAAAGCCACTGGAAGTGGATTGGGTGTGCCCAAAAGTTGGGTAGGGCATGGTCTCAGGGAATCACTAGGGTAGGGCAGATGAAAGGTGATAGCCAGTTTCATGGAGACTCAGATATGGCATCGGCCTGTGTCTGCACACAGGGATTAGGAGGGCTAAACAATGATACAGTGGCTTTCACGAGCTCCTCTGGCTGGGAGAAAGCTGTCGCTTCAGCCCTCATCCTATAGCTATAAAATTCAGTTCCTCCCATATCTCCCTGGAGACTTTTGAGCTGCTGTCCCAGCACTGGAACTCAGAGCAAGTCTGTCAGTAAGTCAGCCCATGTGTGGTCCCTTTAAGAGGGGTGTCTGTGAGTGCAGCCACCTTCTGTCTCATTCTAGTGGGTGCTGCATTCTACCACTTTTCTGGACTAGTGTTGACATGAACTGACATAGCTATTGTACCCACTTTTGTAGAACCCTGGTGAGTCACCATCTTCTGTTTTGATAAATTCCCATTTTCCTTTTTAGAGTTTATAATAATAACAACAACAATAGCAATACTAACAGAGCCTGAGAACCTCTTTCTCAGATGAGATGACAGCAATAAACTCGAGACATAACAGGGCCTCTGCCATCCACTGGGCCTTGGCCCTGCCCCGCTTCCCGCCCACAGGACTGCCATTTGCCCAGGCCGTTGGCATCAGTCCTGCAGGAGCAACGGCACCTCACGCCCAACTTGGTTCCAGTATGAATTGTATGGCTCTGACTCAGTCTCTCTTGCTCAATGGTTTTCCTCATCTTAGTCAATATATACAAACTATTCTGTCAGCTCAGTGTAATTGGACACAAAATATGCCTTATTTTAGTAAATGAAGCCATACTTGTGATGGATATTTAATGTTTGGCATAAATCCACGTGTGCATTAACATAGCTCCAAACTAGCTCTTTTAGTGGTACATACAAAATGCAGATAATAATTATTTTAAGTGTCATCCTGTGACAGAAATCTTGCAGGGAGTTGGAGGTGGGCAGAGGATTTTGAAACTCATTGGAATTACAAATCCAAGAGAAGGGAAAAACAAGAACCAAGAAGAGAAAAAAACAACACACTGTTACCATCTCTCTCTCTCTCTCTCTCTCTGTCTCTCTCTCTCTCTCTCTGTCTCTCTTTCTCTCTTTCTCTCTCTCCCTCTCTCTCTTTCCCTTCTCTTCCCCTCCCTTTCAGAAGTCTAGCATTTCCCTGGATATCCTCTACTTTTTCTTATTCAAAACAATGTTTCAAATCACCCCAAGAATCACCTGTAGCAAAATGCATTCCATTATTATCTCTTATATCACTGTACATTTTAAGAGTTATTTCAGGTTTGAAAAACAGTCAGGGACCCTGAATATGGGAACATCCAGATCCACTTCATTCATTCATTTATTTCTTCTTTTAATTTATTCCTCATAAGAAAGTAGAAAAAGGAAAAAAAAATCCCAAGTTCATTTCTCTGTGCGGTGATACCTTTTGGTTATCAGTAAATTGCGTCTTAAAAGCAAGAGTCCTTCTTCCGCTGATGAGAACAGAGAATGAAATACTATGCCAATTTAAAATGCTATTACCTGCCTGCAGTCCCAATATCTTTTCCCTTAGATGACACGGTTCCTACATAGAAAGCTTTCTACAAAAAAAAATGCCCTGCTATTTTCTTCATCACACAGGGAGTTTCATTAGAGAAATACACCTAGGGGAGGTGCATTTGACAACAAAAGACAAATGATGTCAGTGAGGAGCTCTCGATGAGGTGGTCTGCAATTTATGTGTTCAGCAGAGAACCTGTCCCTAGTCAGGAGGTGGGCTTGGCGTCTGCTTCAAGAGCGGCATATGGCTGGTGTGAAGCACTGTCTATATGCACACAGGTGTGCCTCTGCGTATTCAGGACAGAAGGGTGTGAATGCAGCAACTGTACCTGAACCTGGCATTGTTCTGCGTGTGCTCCCTCCTGCTGAAATGTGACAGAAGTGGGGAATGCAAACCGGTTCTACACAATGTTTATCGTAGCCCATTCCTCCTCGTCCCCGCCCTCCTTGTCAAGGCCACATTCCCAGAGGTAAAACTCTCTTTGCTTGCCCTTGCTTTGTGTCCATGTGGCCAACTGTGATGGCTACTCTTAACTTTTTTTCATCAGAAACGAGTACAGTCAGAAAGCTGAAAATAGCAGTTTTTGACATAGCCATGCATAGTCTTTCAAAATACCTAAAAAGCATACTCTTTTTTCTCCCTCATCCAAGTTAGGGCACAGGTTATTATACTTTTTCTCACACCATAAAAGGCACAGGTGAGTCTTAACTTAACTCCTCAGGAATTCAAACATTCTCTCCAACTTTATTTTAAATTTACTTACCGTCATCATGCCATCCAAAAGGCCGGTCTCGGGCCTGGGCGGGGCCTGCAGCCTCTCCATTGACCACTTCTCTATGATGGATGACACGTGAGGGTTATCAATATTCAGCAGCCGAAACCCAGTCATGTTTACGCCGCTATACCTGTAGAGTTCCAGGTCTAAAGCAAACAAGTCCTGTGCAGTAGTCAAAATGATAAACGTAGAAAGAGTTAATGTTTTCAGTGCTTTATATGAAGAAGGGAATTCATGATTGCAGAAGCAGCAAGTAGATTAAAGCAAAAATGGCAGTCATTATCACATTGATTCTATAAGAGTACATTTTCCATTATTTTTCATTTGCATGGTGCCTGAGAAAGTCTGAGGCAGTAAGCAGTTTTCATTTGTCATCCATTTTTGGCAATACTGTTAGAGTTTGGATAAAGCAAGAAGAGAAATTTGGGTGCCAATAATTAGCATGCCCTTGGGCACAGGATATGACATTCTGAGAAGCTAGAGAATTCTGTTTCTAGGATATAGTCACTGGGGAATGGGAAGGACTCTGTGTGTCCATTTGGTTCAATGCTTTTATTTTTTAAATAAGGAAACTGAGGTTGTGAGTGGTGGTGTGAATAGTCCCCAAATGATCTGCTTGTCAGTGGCAGTACCACCGTTCTTCATCACATCTTGCTGCCTCAGGTCTTTCAAAGGAGGTGAAATTTAGAAATTGCATATGCATTTGACAGAAAGATCATGCCCAGCAGGAAATAATACCATCCCCTGACTTGCTGAAAATAACCCATGCCCCATACAATGAGGCATGAACAATGCTCCCTGGGTACAAGCTCAGAAGAAAAACCAGAAGATTCTCTTCAGAGAATAAGCTGGCGCACACGATTGTGTGGATGTGAGTATCTTAACAGCAGAACTTGTTCCCTTTGCAGCAATGTTTCAGGAAAAAGCATTTAACCCACACCAGTGTCTTCCATTCCAGATGAGGCTGAATGTAAACCAGAAGCTTTTAAGATGATTCACATTTGAAACAGACTTAATGTGATCACTTCAACTTTTTTTTATAGGAAAAGGTTAAACTCTAAAATATGTGATTAACAATATATCACACATTTAAGTATAAACCAAACTTTCAAACAAGTAACACTTAACAGAAAAAATTAAAACTTTCATACAACTTTCCTCAGTGTACGTGACTGGCTTATGAAAGTCATGACAAGAGAGGACATTGTCCCTGAGGATGGCGGTTATGAAAGCGAAGCAGTTTCAGAGCATTCCAGGATTTGCAGAAGGTGCATACAAATGTTTTCTTTTGAATAACTCTTCTCTAAACCACCACCCTTTCCCCAGACAACTTTGGATTAGATGGTAGAACTATAAGAGATCAGACCTGTGCTCCTGGTTCAGTATCAGAAAAAAATCTACAGCCTTTTAAAATGTTACATTGTTTTCTTCCCCTTGCACTAAGTAGTTTTCTTTTTTCTTTAAGTTTTGTTAATACTCATGTGTAAGAGTGGTAAGAATATAAATGCGAAGCAGGGCAGAATTCAGATGAAACAAAAAAAATAGATATGCTTAAAGAGGCAAATCTGAAGAATAAAACACAAGAATGAAGGATAGCCTTTAGTCCACTCAGTGAAAGGAAGGAAAGTTACTCAAGCCATAGGAGGTCTGACAGGAACCTCCAGAAAGTCTGTGAATCCCTCATGGATTAAACAGTACATAAATGCAATATGCTAAAATGAATATACTAAGCACGTGCAAAATTAGGTTGACCTACAAATTGAGGTTTCTATACAATAGAGAACATAGACAGTCTCAAGTTTGATTTTCAACTTCCCCTTGTGACGAAGGATGAGGAAGCCGTGAATAGGAGTGCAACTTGTTCATTCTTCAAGGGTCTCCATTGAAGACCAGGCTTCTCAGGCTTCACTATTCACATTCTTTCTCAGATTTCAACAAAAGCGGCTCTTAGGGGTGTGTACAGCTGGGGATGATAGAAAGCTCTGAGGCATGTGGTCATTTCTCATTGAGTAAAACCCAGGTGTTTATGATGATGGGGGAGGGTTATATTCGTGAGCAGAGTAACACACTTTTCCGATTTCCTTTGACTGTTCTGACCGGGGACCTGATCAAGATGTCAATGAGGGAGGGAAGACCATGGAAAGAGAAATGTTCTTTCAGGAACTTCTGTCCTTTGCCCCATACCCCCAAGCTCAGGAGCAGTAATGATCTTGACAACTACCCCAAAGCCTTTGCCGTATGGTGTCCTCTGCAGCCCTCATGCTGTCAGACATACCTGAGGCAGGAGTGGCATTGACTCCTCCTGTCAGTTTTGGTCCTTGTTCCAAATTTCTTTGATTTCCCTTACTCACCGGCCTACCTTGTCAGTTTTGTTTGGTAACTCTTACTGAGTCTCCCAGAATCAGGGTAGAAATTAGTCAGCACATCTTTACAGATTAGAAAAGGAGGTTGGCTCTGTGTTTTCTTCTCATGTAAGAAAGTAGAGTATGTGTGTGAGGGAGTGTGGTTTATGTGTGTGTCTGAGTTTTGAAATTGAGAGCTATCACATCATTTTGATGTGTTAACTTTCCTAAATCATTCTCCTGTGATCTGATAATCTCTCAGAATTTAAGGTGCTATAGTTACTTTTGAATTTCTCAAGCTTATTGCCATGCTTTCTTCTTATGGTGCCAAATGTTCAATGTCCGAAGCATCTCCCAAGCTGCTCTTCTCGATGGTCTTCAAACCACCTGACAGGTGACCCCTGCCTAACCCAGCTGTCTATCTACTAGACACAGGCAGGTAAATCATGTCAGGCCACAGAATGCCATGATACACTTCGGCGTGCCTTCAATTGTATTTAAACAAAATGTACATGATGCTTCTTTATGAATAGTTTGTACTTTGACAGCTTCTATTTAATGGAAGTTTCATAAGTTTCATTTTAACCCCTTTCTGGATGTACATGCATGGAGGGGGAGAGAGAGAGAGAGAGAGAGAGAGAGAGAGAGAGAGAGAGAGGAAAAAACACTTCTTTTGAGCATTGCTGGATTTGGAGGATTCTTAGAAGAGCAAGGCAAATCTCTATGACAGTATCCTGCCTTCGATATTGATGGGGATGACTTTAAAATAGGTGGACTTGTTTCCTATCACACAGAATGCATTTCTACTGGATGTACTTACCAGGGTGGTGAAAAAGTAGTGATAGTACTCAGTCATCATCCCCATGAACAGAATCTGCAAAAGGCAAATAAGGGGAAAGAATCAGAAACAGGGTTAGAAGAAACATAATGAGAAGGGTGACTGCAATAGCTTGGGAACATAGAACAGCAGGGGGCTTTGGAAATCCACAGGCTCAGTAGGTCAGAAACCTGGGATGAATCAATGGCTGATGTGGAACTGTGATGCCAGCCATTGACATCTATCCAATGCTCTTTCATTCTACTGTATTTGGCTTATAGCAAGTAATCAGACTGATGATCAAATTTAAAAATCATTTGTGCTTAACAAAGTTTATATTTGGAGTTGTTCATAACAGCACAGGGTTTTGCCTTCTCCACTGCCTAGGTTTCTGAGTAATCCCATGCTGAGATATATAGTTTATTGATCTCTTTAGCTTTACCATTTATCATAATGCCTCAGAGTAGAACTCATTAAATGTTGACTTAGCAATGCTGGTATGTAGATGTTCTTAAATGAAGATTTATAAATAAGTGTATCTCTGAAACCTTTCTCTCTACCCCTTTCCCATCTCATCTTACAGATAAGTAGGGAGAAAAAAGGATTTGTTTGTAGGGAAAAGATGAGGATGACTCTTATACAAATTTCACACTGCCTCTTAATTCTGATTCTCAGTTGTCTACTTGGGATCTTGTTAGTTTTAGACATTCTGTGGTGTTGCTTTTATTTGGTGAGGGATGGGAGAAAAATGAATGCTAAGGTGGGTGGAAAGGACAAGGGTTCTCAGTAGAGGTAGTTTATTAAACTGTTATCTAGCTTTGGGATTTCTGGAAATGGTGCCTACTGAGAAGAAGAAGAAGTTACAAATGGTCTGGAGATAAACTATGGTTTCTAAGTCTTCTAAATCAAGAGCATCACCTTCCTCAGGGCAGGCTGTGAAAAAGACAATCTGGGTACTGTCTTTTGGTCTTTATGTAGAAATGAATGGAAAATACTCAGAAATCAAACATCCACGGCAGTTTTCCCCACAACTCTGATAAATTCTGGATGCAAATGTAAATCCCCTCTGGAAGCTTTAGAATCAGATATTCTTAGACTCCATCACAGAGACAGCCTGAATTAGAATTCCTGAGAGGGAGGCCTGGATTTTTGTACATCAAAGCAATAGTTGAGAATCGCTGCATTATGATAACATGTCTATTTGCATTACAGAACAAAGACTTTCATTACTTCAAGTGAAACGATGCATTGAAAAGGTATGGGAAGAGGCAGCACTAGTAATAAGAGGTACTGGAAGGTGCCTCAAATATGTAAACTAAAATGATTTTACATGAAAGGGGATAAAGGATAAAGAGGTTATTTGCTGATAGCATGGAACACACCAATACGACACTGCTTACGCCCTCTTTGTTAATTTGGAAGCCAGAGGAATATTTACTAAAACTGCAATGTCATGAAGATAAGACAAATGACAGGAAACTCTCCCTATGAATCATGAGCCCACAGCATGTATGTCACTCCTATGGTGATAACAAGGCTAGGCACACAAAAGGATTTTTAAAAGGGTAGAATTGCTTTAGGGCCATCAATAACATTTAAAGCCATGCATGGTGAGGTCTTGTTAGCTAGTTTCTTACATCATTGGAGCATAAAGAGCTAACCTGCTGGGGTCAGTCAGGAATTCAATTTTTCACTTTAGTCATTAGATAATGTCATTGCAGCCAAGATTACCTCTTGAAAGGGAACTGGGCAAGTTTTATGTCAAGATATAGACCTGTACACTGATGCTTAAAATACTGTTTCTGGAAGTAAAAAAGAAACATAAAGGCACCTGAGTTTTTCAGCTTTTCACTTGGGCTAATGTTTCTTTTTAAACTTCATTATGAAGGTGTTTGATCACCAATTGAGGGCAGATGGGTTTTGTTGTTGTTTTGTTGTTTTCTTTTGATATTGTTAAAGGGATACACACAACAAAAAGATCTAACATATGACATCAAAAACATAAAGTGTGGAGGGGGAGTAAAAATGTAGTCCTTTCTGAATATATTTGACCTTAAATGCTTATCAGCTTAAACTAGACTGCTATAGATACAGAATGATATACATAAACCTCACAGTAACCACAAACCAAAAGCCTACAAAAGATACACAAAAAATAAAGAGAAAGGAGCACAAACAAAACACTAAGGAAAATCAGCAAATCTCATGGGAGTAGGTCAATGGAAGAAAGGAGCAGAGAAGAACAACAACAACAACAACAACAATGAACAAAATGGTGGTAAGTACATACTTATCAATAATTGCTTTAAATATAAATGGATTATATGTTCCAATAAAAAGACATGGGGTGGCTGGCTAAGTTGAATATGATCTATCTAAATGCTGCTTACAAGAAACTCACTTCAAGTCAAAAGACATACAGACTGAAAATGAAGGGGTAGAAAAAAATATTTCGAGCAAATAGAAGTGAAAATAAAGCGGGGTTAGCAATGCTCATATCAGACAAAATAGACTTTACACCTAAAGAAAGTAGAAAAGGAAGAACAAACAGAACCCAAAGTAAATAGAAAAAGGAAATAATAAAAATCAGAGTGGAAAGAAATGAAGTAGAGATTTCAAAACAATAAAAAAGACCAATGAAGCTAAGAGCTGCTTCTTGAAAAAGATAAAATTGATAAAGCTTTAGCCAAACTCATCAAGAAATAAAGAGAGCCCATATAAATAAAATCATAAATGAAAGAGAAGTTACAACCCACACCATAGAAATACAGAGGATCAGTAACGAATACTACAGACAATTATATATATATGCCAACAAATTGGACAACCTAGAAGAAATGGATAAATCCTAGAAGCATAAACCTTCCAGGACTGAGGAAAAAAATAGAAAATCTAAACAGACTGAGAACTAGCAATAAAATTGAAGCAGTAATCAAAAAACTCCTAACAAACAAATGTCCAGGACCATATGGCATCATAGGTGAATAAAGTGTGTAATCGTTTTTTTGTTGTTTTTTTTAAGCAACCATTTAACTAATTATTTTTATTATAATACTTGGAGGCAAATATTCATTTGCCTCTTATTTAATGTTAGAAAAGAGTTATGAAGATGCAGTGAGTAAACAGTTAATAGGTCTACTTTTAATGCAAAAATAAGCTCTCTTTTGAGTCCTCCAGGTCACTTTTATTTAGTGTACTAGAAAAATTGATTGTGATTGTTCCTGATTTTCCTGCCTAGTGCCTGGGTCAGTGCCTTCTGATTCTGCCCTTGAATTTCTTGGACATGGAAATTAAGAAACAAGTATAGTCATGGATCATTGCCCTGTCAACCTTGATGACTATCTAGGACCCAGGTGCATAAAAAAGTTCCAGATAAGATTAAAGCCAAGAGCAACAAAGGTGGTGCTTTTTAAACAATTGTCTTTATAATGGTCTGTAGACTGGTTGGGACTGGAGCTCTGTCGTCAAATAGTACTATACTTTATAAATGAAAGAATTACATTCATGCAATGATTTTTTCTCTGTATGGTGATATTTCAACTAAAAGTTATTAAGGGATTAAGAAAATTTCTTAATGTCACATCAAAATAAATGTCAGTTTTTCAGATAAAAAGAAAAATCAATATATAGGGAATTTTCTAATAGTTCTTGCAAATCTGACTTTTTCCTAAGAAACACTACCTTCTTAGAATTTTGATATTGTACTTGTCTGCTAGACTGGCCAAGTGGCACTGACCTAGGCAGTATATACTTTTCCAAGGCAGTGTGGGCTACAAACAAGTCCTGGCTCTATTTAAATCATTTTTAATGGCATAAAAAAAAATCACATCACACACACACTGATATGTAATAACATGGCTGTCAATATTATTTGGATTGATGACATATTCTCTTAAATGGTTTCCACTAATGTGTTCTTTTAATAATGTTATTATTCCTAACATAATTATTCTCATTACATAATCCCTTGAAACCATTTCATTAACTTAGATTGATAGATGTAAAAAACCCAGCCCTTTCAATAATACTTTGTATCCATAATAGGGATAGTATTGAGTATCTTCTGCTCCTCTTGACTTTGGAAAACCCATAATAGGGGCATCGACACTTTCCCAACCTAAAGGACACATGATAGGATTGCATTTCCTGGCCTTTGAACTTGGGTGGGGCCATGTGCTTCTTTTGGCCAAGGAGGTGGGACAGGCACTTCAGAAATCTCACTCTCCTTGAAGGTAACTAAGCATGGTTAAACTGGGAGTTTTTTTTTTTCTTTTTAATAAACACAACTTTCTGCTTAATGCATACTACAAGTTATGTAAGCACTCTTGTTCATGACTTTGTTTTGATTGCTAAGGAATTGAGGGTCAAAATTACAGGTCCTCCAATAGCAACTAATCAAGAACATGTAGGGTATATATTCTATGTGTGCTAATGTCATTCGATTTTATAGTTTTGTAATCCAGTGTACCCCTTGGTACCACCCCCTCTTCCTTTTCAAAAATATTTATCACTTTGTTTCAAAATGTATTTTTTGAGGCTGCTTCAAGTCTTTGTATAATAAAGATATAACAAATCAATAAATAATCATGCTTGGAAGAAGCTGAACAATTTTTCCCCGTTAAAAGAGATGAATTACACATATTCTGATCTGGTGTAGCTGGGTTGGCCTCCAACAAAATACCATTCATAGTTAATCATACTCTATGTCCCTGAAGAATCAGTTATAAAAACTTAGAAGAGACTGTAAGGGTGAGTTTCATATGTCAATTTGACTGAGCCACTGGACGCTCAGATTAACCATTATTTCTGAGTGTGTCTGTGAGGGTGTTTCAGAATGCGATTAGCTTTTCTGGCCACTCAGTAAAGCTGGTGGCCCTGGCCAGTGTGGTAGGTGTCATTTAGTCCACTGAAGACCTGAATAGAACCAAAGGACAGAAGGAGGGATTCACCCCTTTTGCTTCCTGCCTGACTGGCTGTGCTGGGGCATATTTTTTTTCCTGCCATTGGACTGAGATTTTCACCATTGGCTCTTTCAGTTCTTAGACCTTCAGGCTTGGACTGAAATTACATCACCAGTTTTCCCAGATCTCCAGTTTGCAGCTGGCAGATTGTGGGCCTTCTCAGCCTTCATACTTACATAAGCCATTTCTTCCTAATCAATCCCTCTAGATAGCTAGATAGCTAGATAGCTAGATAGATAGCTACTATATATACACACATATATGTGTGTGTGTGTATATGTATATATATACATATATATATACATATATATGTATATATATATACATATACATATATATACATATATATGTAGTTGTCGGAAAAGTCATGACATATTTTTCTGTTTTTTGTTACAAAAATGCGTCATGACTTTTCTGACAGCCATATATATATATATATACATATATACACACACATATACATATATTATATATATATATAATATATATATATATATCATAATTCTATTGGATCTGTTTCTTTGAAGAACCCTGGCTAATACAGACAACATACCGAAAGACTTAAAGTCCTGCACACATCCTGATCTTCCGACACATCCTTATATCTTAAAAAGCTTGCACCATATTTTAACCTGATTGTTTCTCAGAAGGCAATGCAGTGCTATGGAGACAGCAACAAAAAATTCTCCACGAATTCTCAGCATCCATTGCTAAGGGAAATCCATATGTCACAAATAATTGGCATAATGCTGCTATCGTGGTAGCTGAAACTTAAAATGGCACCTGGTGTGCTCCTCAGCAATTTTGAGGCATTCTTGTAATATTTATAAGAGTTTGTATTACTGCTTATTTCCACTGAGATAATAGGTACCTTAGAAGTTTATATTGACTAACTTGAAGTGTATTGCTTCTTTTATAGCCTTCTCAATATCGGGATAAATTCTAAACCATCAGACTTGGTTTCTAGTCAATCATTTCAAGTGTATAACTTGCATTGTGACTAAAATAATAGTTTTACCTCAAGATAGGAGTAAGTTATTTCAACATAGGAATAATCTGAAATCAGTTGACGAATATCAAGCCTCAGAGCAGCCGTTTTAAGAATAAGGTTCATGCTCCGGGGTGTAGCCCTGTCTCAGCTGCCAGGTGTGGTATTTTAGGTGACACCTACACCACCCTCTGAGCAGGATGCTCCTTTGGCCACACACCCTTTCGTGTTAGTCATCAATAGAACAAGCTAGGTATAAGTAGGCCTTTAGATCAGCCTTCATTGATGAAAAAAATAAAAAGATACTCATGCTATAGTGAATGATTATAACTCACATCTGCAAAGGAAATAGTGGAATGTGTAGAAAATAGCATTGGATCCCAGAAAACACTGATGTATACAAAAATACCTATCTCATTACAAAGTAGGCTGAATAAAGTCCCCTTCAAAATGTCCACATTTTAATTTCCAGAACCTATGAATAGGCTACTTTACATTGAAAAAGGACCTTTTCATATATGATTAAGTTAAGGATATTGATACAGAGAGACTAGATTATCCAGATGGGCCCAGTGAAATCACAAGAGTCCTTATAAGATGGAAGCAGGAAGGTCAGCAGGCAGAGAAGGTGGGGTGACAATGGAAGCAGAAAGGATAGAGGCAATGGCATGTGGAGACACAGCCAAGGCATGAGGACAGCCTGGAGAAGCTGAAAAAGGTAAAGAATTGGATTCTCCCGAAGCCTTCAGAGGCATGCAGCCCTGCCAACACCTTGATTTTAGACTTCTGGTCTCCAGAGCTGTAAGAGAATAAATCTGTATTGTTTTAAGACCTCACATTTGTGATAATTTGTTACAGTAGCAATAGGAATCCAATATACCTCATTTGGTCATCTTCCCGTGATTATGGCATATGAGACCGCACAACTTCGGTATATTAGTATCAAGTGCATGTACCAAGAGGAAAAATGACTTGTTTGAAGTTGAAAACGTTCTAAATTTCCCTGTGCCCTTTCATTCACATACTCGTACACATACTAACCGCGTGCATGTACACAGACACAAGCTACCCACAAGGGGAGTCGAGGGTTTGCCCTTCCATGGAAAGATGGAGCTGTACCACTTACAAACCCAGGCCACTTTTCCTCCTGCCTCCAAGTGAAATCAGAGAAACACAAAGGATATTCCACAAAGCATTGGTGGATGGAATAGCTGTATTGTTTGGGGGTGTCTTTCAGTCTTAATTCCTTTATATCCTCCTCTCTTCAGAGGTATGATCAGGAGAAGGGAAGCTGAAACTAATAGATATTAACTAATGGAGTGAAAACCGATAGGGTTTAGTTTTAGCTTCATAAAACACTCTTTCTAGAAGAGCTAGGTTGCATTACCCAGGGGCACAACAGAAGAGATTACACTACTTAAGGAGTACAGACTATGGACAACAGAGCAGGGTGAGAAAAGATCCCTCCTGGCAGAATGAAATAGGCAACCTGGGAAACAGGAGAGAGTGGAGCTTTTGAAGGATTACATGAACCTAAAGAATAAACTCTCTGCAACATCCAGGGAGAACTGGTGGAAAGACGATGTGTAAGAAAGAATACAGTGGAAGAGGTTTTAATGACAAAGTACTGAACAAATCTAGAAGCTGGAAAGTTAACAGAGAATATGCGGAATACATTATAATCTTTTTGCATTAGCCTTTATTTTTTGAATGGTGGTGATAAAAATTGTACCTCAAATTTGCCTGAAGGTAACCTCTTGAGGTAAAGAGAGTCATGCAGCCATTAAACAGTGGTCTTGCTGGTCTCATGAGATTTCTATAGCTTAGTGAACTCTTCATGGTGTTGGGTCCTGTTCCTCAGCTTTTTTGGCTTTTTGGATGACATTATTATGCCAATTTATCTGATAACTATTAGGTTTAGCTAATAATTATTTATGGCATGGTTTCTCAGTGCCTTTGAACCTCCAAAGAACTTTTTAAAAATACTGATGCCTGTACCCCACCCTTAAACATTCTGATATATTTGGTCTGGGGTATGTTCTAGATATTGGTATCTGTTGAAAGTGCTCCAGGTAATACTTACATGCAGCTAGGGGCTGAGAGCCACTGATTTATATTAACAAAATTCATATTTTTAAGCCATAACTGTATTGACGGTAGTTACCTTTTGCTGAGTGCTACAACATGTCCCCTGCTATGAGAGGATCTTTACATACTATTGGGAAGGAAGTATTAGTCTCAACTTATAGATTTGAAAAATAGAGCATAGTTATAGCATTTGAACCCAGGTTTGAATTCAATCCTTGGGCTCTTTGTGCATTACTAATTTATTAATTGTTAATAAGAGGTTTGTACGGCAGGAATGTCAATAATTTGCACACAATCCTTCTGGACTCTGAGAACCAAAATAGGAGCACATGGTTGTTTAGAGAGGGCAAAGTTAGATCCATAGGAATTGGAGGTTTCTCTTAAAGAATGAATCTACCAAGCTTAGAGAGCTTGATAAGTTGCCCATCCTGTTTTTGAGGGAACTTCCTGGCCAAACAGACCTGCACCCAGGTCTGAAAGATTGTGCGTTGGAGGATGTTGCAGGTATTATGGGAAGCCTCACTCACTCTTCCTCCTTCCATCAGAAATGCAGACCCACATTGCTCTGCCATTACAACATCTCTTTAGATATCAAAATGAATTAGATCCTAGTTTTAAATCCCTTTGGTGATGCTTGGGAAGAACTTTAATCTCCTTAATGGAGTCATCTTTCATCAAGAAAGGGCAGTTTGTAAAAAAAAAATTGTAACTTATTTTTTGTTAAAGTTATGTAATAGACATAATAATATTTTGTGTACTAACGTTATAATGGCAATGGGCAAAAGATATGAAGTGCTTTTCAAGGCATGATAAACGATGTGTCCTTTCTACTTAATCAATGAGGGGGTCGGGGGAGGACAACCAGGAATTTCAAAGACGACAGGGATAGGTCTGTATTTTACTTAGAATGGACTGTTTTTTGAGGCTACCTGGAGCCTGGATGTGGAAAGGGGGGAAGGGAATTTGTGGCAGGGAGATCAATCTTTCTAGTATAGGATGATGATGAGGGAGATGGAGAAAAAAGAGATGAACTGAAACATATTCAGAAGGCAGAATAAAGCATTTGGTAACTAATAAATAGGAGAAATGAGGGAGATTCAAGTAGCTTCCTAGGCTTCTGGCATCAGTAATTGGATGGTGTCACCAAGACAGGCAGGAGAAATTGGTTACTTGGAGGAAGGATGAGGAGGGAGATGCAATGTGTCATTTGGCATGGAGATTTAATGACATTGGGTGAGATCTTCATAAGATAGGGAGACTTGGGGCTGGCCGAGTGGCATGATGGTTAAGAACTGGCTTGGGATGCCAGAGTGCCCCAGTTCGGATCCCACATATGAGGGCCAGTGACACTGCCCTCCACAGCTAAGATGCTGACGAACAGCTCAACCTGGAGCTAGGCTGCCATGAGTTGCCGGCGATGGTGTAGGCTGCAGTCCCTGTGGCAGTGGGTTGCCATGGGCTACCGTGTGTAGCCAGCAGCCAGCAGCCGCAGTGAGTGGCCGTCCAGAAGCCGGCGACTGATCTGCCTCTCCTGGGAAGAGCGCAATGATGGTGCCAACTTGGGCCAGTGAAGCAATGTCTTCCACAACTAGACTGAAGAACAAAACGACAGCAACTTTCTGTTCCCCTTCCCCCAATTCCCCAGCGCTGTTCCCATCCCCCCAATTCCCCAATAAAAATCTAAAAAAAAAAGATAGGGAGACTTGGTAAGTTGGGCTGAGAGAAGGTTTGGGAACCATTGTTGTGACCTTGTGAGGGAGGTGATGCCACGATAGCATTAAGATTGGGAAGCACCATATCACTCTTGTAGTTTTGCCTAGACACAATGCCACTAATAGCAATGATGATAATCTTCAACCTGGGACATTTCATACATCAGTGGTCAGCGCATGGCTTCATAGGCATTGTTGCATTTAACTTTTCTCAAATCAATGTGAGTTATGTACTATAATATTCCCATTTTACAGATTTCTCAAATAACAAACCACTAGGTCCTCTACTAACAACTTCATTTAATATGCTAGAGGTTTTCATGGTATTTTATTTCCCCTTTATCCTGGAACAGTCCCTAGCACACAGAAAACCCCCAATATATGTTATCAGAATAAACGTTGAAATCTGTATCTTACAGGATCACCCTTATGACAAACGATTTGGCTAGTAGTCACGGGGAAGTTAGGGTTGAGGGGTGCTTTTGGTTAAATCTTGCATTTTTGAAGGGTTAAAGAAGCAGATGTGGTTAGCATAGCAAAGCGATTTTTAACCTACTTCAGGCTTCAGGCTTCTTTAGGAAATCTGATAGAAGCTTTGAATCCTTTCCTCTGAAAAAGGCTCATTGAGGGGCATGACCATCCCCAAAAATGTAGAATAAAGCTAAAGTTCACTGATCCTGCCACAGGCTTAAGACATGCTTTGATATACGCTTCTTCAAATTCTTTACATGATTCCTTCTAAATTTTCCTCACTTCTATTGCAAGAATAATTTCTCTTATCACCTATTACAAATTTTGATGTAGCTAGAACTAAGTGTTAGAGCATTTCTGAGGCATATATGTAATTTTTATTAGCAATTCAGATAGAAACATATCTAAACCCTTTTTGTAATCTCCTCTTTGGAGTCTTTTGAGAATCCTCAAATGGGCACTCTAAAAATATGGACAAATTGCAAACTCTTTCAATAATTGTTGGTTATCCATAGATGTCAATAAATTTTTGTGTGTATTTCAAAACATACCCATGAACTACTCCCTACAACCAGGCTATGTGCTCAGGAAGTATAAATCAATTTTAATATCAGCCTGAGAGAAATCTAATTAGGATGAGACTGTGCTGCTAAAATAATGAGATAATATGCTACAAATTATCATCCAGTTAGTAAAAGTAGAAATTCATCATTACTACATTGTCAGGATTTATCCAAAGTTAACGAGCTCATCATCAGTTGATTGTTTAAAAGACCACCAAAGGACTCTAAGAACTTTAAAAAGGAATGAACTGTAATTATTTCCCTATTTATATGAGAGCCTGCTAAGTACAAGGCGATGTGTAAATTCTTCATGTCTAGAGTAGTAAGGGGGTCGTTGGTCACTTGTATGCATGGAGGCTCAGAGCTGAAGAAAACCTTAGCAAGATTAAAATCCAACAATCGTATTTTACAGATGAGGTGACTGGGTTGAAGAGGAATCAATAAACTTGATCAAAATAGCATGTTTAGAGCATCTAAGAAACTCAGGTCATAGGCACGTTAGAATCTGATTTGAAATTCAAGCTCTGCCATTGAGTGTATGACCTGGAAACTCATTTTTCTCATCTGTAACAAGGGATATTTTGAGAGGATAAAAATATATAATTTCAAATGCATAGCACATTCTGGCACATAGTGAGTATCCAATACAAGGGAAATATTTTATTCTATTGGGAAAAGAGCAGAATTTGCAACTGGGTCTCCCAACTTTGCAAGATTCTAGTCGCAGCCCCTTCTTGTTTTAGAAATTAGATTCTTGGTCTTCAACCAATTTGTAGGCACTGGATAGCAATACTCTAATAACATTTATTTTTAAGGTCTCCTTTTCCTTAAGGAAGCAGAGATTTGAATTGTTGGTTGTTGTTTTCACTTGTACCTTTATCACCTTCAATCAGTGCTCAGCAAATATGTGTTAAATAAAAGAATGAATTTCTCTACTGTGTCCATACCACGCTTTCTATTTGGCCATGGGCTTTTGATATAATCAGCATTTCCTCAGGATTTATTAAACTAGAAATGATGGGATGTTTGAAAATAAAATGAAACATCAGCATTCAAGGGGCACAAAGTTTAACTAAACTGTGTTCCAGGTTCCAATACTGTGAGACTCAGCTGACATCTTGGTGTACGTAACAGTAACAGAATAGGATGCTTTCTTTTACTCTTAAATCCTGAGGTCAGTTTCAAATCCCAGCCCAGCTATTTGTTGGCTCTGTGTCATTGGGAAAGCTACAGAATCTCTCTGAGCTCTGTCCATTCCTTGTACATAGAATTTTTCTCATAAAAGTTAAATGAGCAATGTATTTCACTTGCTTAGTGCCTGGCATACAGTAAGTGTTCATTAAAAGGTGGCTCTGACGGCCTGGGGCCTATTCTATGCACTGTGATTAGAAATGATGGATTTGGGTCAGCTGAGTGACTCGTTAAGTTGGCTTGGGACACCAGCTCTGAGCATCAGGGCCACCGGTTCGGATCCCACATGGGCCAGTAACGCTGCATCCTCTGCAGCTAAGATGGTGAACAACAGCTCAACCTGGAGCTGGGCTGCCGCGAGTCGCTGGCAACAGCATAGGCTGCAGTGGGGCTGCAGTAGGCTGCCGTGAGCTACCATGAGTGGCTGGCAACCTGCGTGAGCTGCCAAGAGCCGCCGTGAGCAGCTGTCCAACGGCCAGCGAGCAACTGCCTCACCTGGGAAAAATGCAATGATAATACCAACATGGGCCAGTGAAGCAAAGCCCTCCACAACTAGACAGAAGAACAAAAGGACAGCAACTTTTCTGTTCCCCTTCCCCAATTCCCCAACGCTGTTCCCCTCCCCCAATTCCCCAATAAAAATCTTTTTTTAAAAGAAGGAAATGATGGACTTGAATATTTGACTTAGTGGGTGCAGGTTCTAAACCTCAGCATATCACTACTATACTGCTCGACTTGGTGTTTTTTGTCCTGAGAGATGAAGACTGATGGTGCTTCTGTCCTGTGGTAACATGAATGGAAACCCCTCTAACTGCCTCTGCTTGCCCCAATCACAAGCATTCAGCATCACTTATATGAGGAAAGAATCAATGCACAAAATTATTTGATTAATCAATATTGCTTTTACATTTCCCAGCAGAGGGAAGCAAGGCATTAAAAAAATACATTTCCTCCCTGGCCTGTTTTTATATTAATAAAAGGGGGAAAAAAGGAGTACAAAAATGTTGATAGGAGAAAATGCAATAGAATTCTACAAAATATTTTGATGCTAAAATGTTTTATAGAGACTGATTATTCAATTATAGCTTAATACTCATTGCCACAAGTGCTGTGTGTATGTGTGGCTGTGTGGTTGGGGATTCCTCCTCTGATGCTCTTGTTCATGTAAACAAGACAGCCCATATTCTGAGTCAGAAATAGTATGTTCATGCTTGCCCACTGGCCACTCTCCAGCACAGGGAACCGACCCAGCCCGGGTTTAGCTTCCCTCCTGGATGGGGCACCGTAGCGTCTCTCCCTCCCCACCAGAGAACCATTAGGATTCTATCTACTGTGCTTGAAATAGTGACTTACTTTCCCAATCCTATTCCAGGATTTGAAAGCAACTGTGCCATTCTCCAAAGATGCAAGTTTATTTTCAGGAAGTGGAATTGTAGGCTCAAACGCATCACAGTTCTTAGTAATACGAAACTTCAGGGGTTGAATAAAGCCTTCGTTTCGAGGAAACAGGCACAGAACAACAACTTGCTGAGATGTGCGTGGCAGAGTTGAGAGCACAGCACACTGAGTGGGGTGGAAGGTAACTGATTTTAGAGATTACGGATTGAGAGCTCTTAGCACAGTTCTTGGGTCATTCCTTCATCCATTTCACTTATTTATTCAACAGAGCATACACTCTGTGTCAAATAATGTAGGAGGTGCTGGGGATTTGGGAGAACAAGACAAAGAAGGCTTCTGTCCTCTCAAACTTGCTGTAGAGTAAGGGCGATGGGTAACAAAGGAATCCACATAGCAAATTGGTTAGATTTTTATTGGGCTAATGGAACAACTAAGTAGAGTGCAAGGTCATAGGAAATGAGAAAGGAATGCCTGCTCCTTTATCTCTCAAAAGATAATCGTGAAAGCTTAGGCGAGGCTGACTTTGGGCAAGGATGTTCCAGGTGTCAGCAACTGCAAGTGAAAAGATCATGAAGTGGGAAAAGAATGGCACGTGATGTGGCAGGTGGAGGGCTTTTGAAATCGAGTAATGGAGGCTGGAGGCTGGCAAGGAGGCTGGAGAGAGAGGGGCTGGGTCAGGTCATGCGGGGCACAGGTTTGTGCATTAAAAGCATGCTCAGTACATGGTAGATGACACTATTTCTATCTCTGAGCTTCAATTTTCATTTGCAGAAGAAGGCGAATACCCAACCTATCAAGGGTTATTGCATCTATTAAAGGAGATGGTTGCTCATTGCCCTGCATGGCATTGGACATTCCATCTGTGGAATTTTCCTACCCTGTGCCTCATGTTTAAATTCATCTCCCAACAGTCCCTGGGGAGCTGGGGTTTCCACGTTGAAGGCAGGTTAAGGAGAGAGAGCAGCATCCTCCCAAAGCATCACAATGCCTGCTGGGAGGCGGTGGGTGGGCAGGGAGAGAAGAGGATACCAACTGACGTGATGGGTCTCATGTGCATGTGGCTGGTTGTTGGGGCCACACTCAGGCTGAAGAAATTCCCAAGGCGGTTTGCTCATATGTGCCTCTGTAGTTTAATCAAGTCCTGACATTTGAATTTCCAAATAATGTTTGGGAAATACCTTTTCAGATTCTCATAATATGGTACTTGCTCAATATGAGTAGAAATAATTATTTTGCTAGAATGATTAGCATGCCCAAGAATAACTATAGACTTTTCCCCAATTTTTACTTTTAGATAAATGTCAAGTGTCTTCCCTAAAATGCATGTAATTTTTTTCCTTGAAATTCATTAAAAAGTGGTAAAATATGATGAAGGTGCAGGGAAATAATGAAAAATGTGCACAAAAAGAAAGCCAAGTATACCTGGCAGAGAAACTTTTCTCAGCAATGATTACAGTCACCAAAGAAATGAAAGCTATTAATACTCATTTCATCTAAAGGGGACCAGCAGCAAGTAATGGTGTTTCTCCCAGAAATTTCTGGAATGAAATGGTTATCCATTCTGAATGGGGGCCCTTCATGGTTAAGTGGCCATCCAGGCTCTGAGCTCAGGTGGTCTGGAGACCATATGGCAGCCTGGCTATGCAAAGAGTGGCTTTGTATGGGGCAGGTTCAGTTTCCTCAGCTCTGATGTGAGAATACTAAATTTAGCTCAGGTAAATTCGAGATTGCTTGAGCTGATGTATAGAATAGCAGGCACTGTCACATCATTGGCACCTGGTGGGACCCTCAGTAAAGGACATAGATGAGTCTCCTTCCTTCCTTTTCTTTTCTCAGGTAAAGAGAGCTTGATTGAGTGGTGGCTGGACTTAGGACCTTCAACTCCTAACTCCTCAGCCCCTCTAGAGAGGCACTCACCAGACAGCTGCAGGGAAGGTCTCTGCCTCTGCTTCTACGGGCTGTTGGCAGGGCTAATGGAGCAAGTTAAACTGGGTCACGCAGAGCACTCGTGCCTCACTTTGACCAGAATAGAAAGGCCTGGGGTCTTTAATATCACTTTTCAAATCATAACAGCTTCTTGGAGGGCCACATAAAGCCCCATTAAGCCAACCTTGGTCTTCTATCATGATTTCAAAAAATAGCAGTTGCCTTCTCCCTTGCATTAAGGTAGGGCTTCCTGGAACCTTTTAAAAGGTTCCACCTCCTGATGTATGCAGGTCATTAGTCTAGAGCAAAAAGTGGATGAACATTCTCTAGTCACCTCCCCCAAGCCTCACAGCCAATCTTACCACTCACATAATTAGGGAAAGTAAACACAGGACAAACTATGATAAGACAGAGGATGCAGAAAAAAGGGTTCATGTCAATGGCTGGTGCAAAACTGAGCTAATCCCACTCTCCCTTATGCTGCATGCATTTCTTGGGAGAGCTTTTGTTAGAGGGATTTTGGGTTTGTTTTTTTGCAAACAGAAAAAAATAAAAAGAAAAAAATAATAAAAAGAAAAATCATCGGAATGATGTAATCTCTATGCTACCAGGAAAGAGCCACTTAAATAAAAGGAACAATAGGTCCACATTTACAGAAATGGAGGAAAAACTCTACCACGCCTACCATGGACATCTCTTGCCTATTCGAAGCCTGCCCTGTGGGAGACATATGACCTGCTATGTGAGCCAAATGGGTATCTAACCCAGAAAGGCCTCATCAGCAAATCATTCTCTTAAATGGAACAGAAGCCCTCAGCTTCTGTGGGAACAGGCTCTTGGGAAGAGATGGTTCTTTGCGTTTTGAGTGCTACACAGGAAATCTGGGTGTTTTTCTCAGGTCTGGTCCACACTCCATTACACACTTTAATGAACTGTATTAAAATTCTCCAAAGAGGCCTTAAGATAAAAAAGCTGCTGATTGTATTTATTTACCTTTAAAGTTCTTTTGCTGTTGACATCACTGCAACACGCCTGCTTTGCTTACTGAGAGATAATTCTAATATCTAAAGGTTTGTTAATGCAACTGTCATCTTGAAGTAAGTAACAGCTACTTTCCACCTCACTGGAGATGGAACAGTGCAGAGCAGAGAAAGGGCCTGGTGGGGTAAAAGGGCTGAGTGCCAGTGTCTGGCTGTGTGACTCTGGGAAAGTCATTTTACCTCCTCCACAGAGAAAGAGTTAGCTTGGATGATGTCTGTGATAGTTTTCAATAGCAACTTTAAATATTTCTTTGACTCTAAAGGGATTTTTTTAGTGTAACCATCCGGGAGGTACTGGAGACCTCTAGTTGACTTGCCCGATTGTCTGCTTTCAGTGCAATTAAAAGCTTAACTCTGAACTCAAGAGATGCCCTTCAAGTGTAGGATAGGAAACTGGAGAGTCAAGCTCGAAAGGGGATCCAGAAGTCTAGGGTCCTGCATTTGTCTGGAGGGGTCAGTCTCCCCAAGAAAGGGGTCCATTGCTAGTCAACCACATAGCACCCCCCAGACATCTTAAACAAGGGAGTGCAATAACAGCTTGTGTCATTTTAGGGAAGGACATTGTCTTATGCCACAGTAACCACTCGTAAATACCAAGAGACACCCATTAGGCCCCGGATGTAGAATCTGGCTATTTTTTTCATACTTTTCCCCCAATTCAATCCTCTGATCTTTTATTAATGCTTCTATTTTAAGCATCCGGCTAGCTTTCCCCACTGTCTTTAGCTATGCCTGAGTTTCTCAGTTGCTATTGACATTTTAGGCTACATAGTTCTTTGTTGTGGGTGCTGTCCTGTGCATTATAGGATGTTTAAGAGTATCTCTGGCCTCTAGTTCCTAGCTGCCAATAGCGTGCCACTGTCCTCAATATGACAATCAAAAATGTCTCCAGGCATTGCCAAAAGTCCCTGAGGGGGCAAAATCACTCTGGGTTGAGAACCACTAGTCTATGCTTTATCTTTTTTGGAATTCTGAATTTTCTTTCTTGAGGATAAGACCAATGCTAAATCCTGAAGTGCCCAGAAATTATTACCCTGTTGTTATTATTCTTAGCAATGCTGACATCTTTCATTTATATAAGACTTCACAATGTATCAAGTGTTTCTACCCACATTATCTTTGGAACTTAATGCGTGGCATCTCATTGTCTATAACAGATTAGAAAAGGAAGCATCTTTTCTGGGACTGCCCCTACACCCTGCTTCACTCTGCTTGGGATTCTGTATGTTTGACAAAAGAGGTCTTGCCATGAGGAAGATGTATTTAGGACAAGTCAGGCATTGTGTAAATGAAATCTGGCTCAGTCTTTTCAAGAGATTGAGAGAGAGAGAGAGATGCTTAGATGCTTAATCATCTTGAAATGCTATCTTCTCCTCTCCACATCTCCAGCATGATCTACACATCTCCCAGTGTGTACACAGGGCCACACATCTACAACTACGTATGAACAGGGGGCTTCAACCCAGCCATCCAAACTCCCTGAGCCCTTTGGCTCTTTAAAGGGGTTTTGAAAATGGCAATCTCCAGCCTAAACTGGACTGCCGCAATCTAATCATGCTGCACTAAGTAAACCCAGAAGGCATTTTTGAGAAAGAGAAATGAACATTTTCCCCATACTTCCACTTCCTCCCTACCCCAGCTTACCTGCTTAAGGATTTCAGCAGCTGTTTCATGTGAACAATCAAATATCACGTAAAACTCCTTGCCCTTCTTCATCTCCTTGAGTAAAGGCTTGGCATCTTTATTCCCAGAGGGTAGCTGGCGGATTTTGATTTTGATGTTATATCTGGAGGGAGCTTTGATGAGCTCTTGCAGGCGAATTAGACCTAGAAAATGACATCCAATCATGCAACCGATTGCTCTGTCAAAAGAATATTTGTTTATTGCCATTTACAATCAAACTCATATCATTCCCCAACTGTATCAAGAGGCTTCCTATCTAAAGGTCACACTATTGACTTCTCATTTGTCATTGCTCTTTCTGTGTGAATTATACTGTATTTGCCTTTTGCGGGTAAGTGTGGCTAGGAAGCACAATTTTCCCCAGTGCAGTTTGAATTTATTTGGAATGCAATTGTCCTCTCCAGCTTGCAACCAACACCTCAAATGTTTAACAAGTTAGTCTGTAACTGTAAAACTTTTATAAATAAAAAGTTGCCTGAAGTTTCCAAAAGTGTTCAGTGAAACAGATAACAAACAAAACAAACAAACAAACAAACAAACAAACAAATAACAATAGAATACAATTGTAGAATCCCTTGGGGCTCTAAACCCCTGTACATCTTTCATCAAGTATTTATATATAGCATACTGTTTACCAGCTAATTTGTTGTGCTGCTCTATATAAACTTCCAGTTCCTGCTTTATAAACTATAAATGGCTCATTATATTCTCTTTCTAATATGATTGCACATTAAGTTGGGAAATTCTTTCTTGAAAAAAAGACCATAGAATTTTTAGAGATGATGATGATAAAAGCAGAAACACTTTAAATTCTTTAAAAATCCACCATTAGTAATGGTAGGAAAGTGTATACAGCCAACTCACTTGACGGAGAATGTTTGATTTGCCACAAGTATGAATCTACTGAGCGGTGCCATTTTTTAACAGGAGTGCTTTGCTAGGGCAAGACAAACCGCTCCATAAAGCCTCCATCTCATTTCCCCCGACATTAACGGTGCTTGCTACACTGCATGATGTTGCCTCTCAGTCAACAACTCCCATCACACTGGAAAATTGACTTATTTTTTTTTATTACACAGTTCTGTGACTTCAGGATTTGTCAGCTTCAAGTAATCAATAGGAAATATTAAACTTTATTAGTATTCAGATGGAAATTGTGGGATGCACCGTGCAATATACAGCATGGAAACCAGCTACCTCTGGACTTAATGCTTTTTTCCATTTTCTTGTTTTATTTTTTTAGTCTCCCCCCCCCTGCACCCCCCTGCCCCCAGAAGCCACATTTGGAGGGCTCACATGTTATAAGATTCCTCTAACATTATGCATAGGTTTGGTTCTGATGTACAGTAAATTTGTAATTAAGCTACTCTTCAGAGTCCAGTGGAAGGGGGCAAGGGAGGGAGGACTTGGAGAACCATATCAAAATGTAGTGCTCATTATCCTTTTTAATGTTTTAACATGAAAATAGAAAATGTTAGAATGATAGCCTCCCTGGACTCTTGCTTCCTTTCAAATCAGTCAACATGGTTGAAGGCTCTAAAGTACCAATAGCAAGCTCACTTGCCCTCTTCCAGAATCACTCGTCCTGGGCCACTGATGAGTACGAAAAATAGAAGAAAACCAAGCACAAGGACTTGTATGCTTGTTACTCTCACAATAATCCTAGGAAGCCAGGATTCTTACCTTCATTATTTCAAAAAGGGAAACCAGGGCTCAGAGCACTTGAGTAACTTACTAAGGGCTGTGAAGGTAGGAGAAGCCATGGGTTCAAAGTGTTGTCTTTGAGCCCAGCCCCCCGTTTTCCCTTCAGCATCCTGCTTTACAAATGGAAATTGTTGGTGCTGAGGGAACAGGTATGGCTTTGGATTATTTGATGAGATAGGGAAAAATTTGAAACGGGGACCCATTCTCCTTTCTCATTTACTCCGGTTGTTTGTGTCTCTCCTGTTTTTTTCCTGTCACCCTCCTGCTTGGCAACTGCATACATTTTTTTTTTTTAACTTGAGCATGAACACAGGAGAGCTCAATGTAGCCTTTCAATAAAATAGGGGAAAAATGTCAGAAGTGCACTTCATATGCTGTCATGAAGTGCTCCTTTGTTCTTTGAGGAATGGAATGTCAATTTTGAAGTGTGTCTTTCTTTTCATGATGACTTACACACACGTTTATAGCATTTACAGTGGACTATATTTTCTCACTTTATTCATTCATTTTTATAGAATAGCATTTCCTGGATGTTCATTTTATGCCAACCACTGAGGGTGTGACATAAACACATCTTGCTTTGAGGTCCTCACAGCTCCATAGATGGATTTTATCCCATTAACTCTCATGATGTGGATGCAGCATAAGCTGCTATTAATTTGATGAATTATGAACTGAGGCTGATGGAGGTTGGAGCAACCTGCTCAAGGTCATGGTGAGGCCATTAAATGGCAGATTGAGGGCTTCATGCCAGGCCAACCTTTTGACTTCCAATCTAGGGCTCTTTTCACCAAATCAGTGGCTCCTTCTGACTTTTAGATTTCAGATCAACTGAACAACTGACTGAATCACTAACTAACTTTATAAAAAAAAATAACTGCAGAAATAAACAGAGAAAGGAAATTTTAGATCAGCATAAAGCCTTCAACCTTTACGTGGCAAATGCGGCCATTTATGCATACACACACACTCTCAAAAAAAAAATGATCAAGCACTTTCACAATTGTTTTACAAAAGAAAGTTATTTTAATACTAAGAGAGGAGAAAGGACAAAGACTCAGCACAAAGACCAGTTTCTAATTGGACTAAATTTATCTTTGGGAAAACTCACTGATGTGCTCTCGTTTTGTCTGTATACAGGTGAATGGCCCTGAGGTAGGGAGGGGATCAGCAGATATAAAGATTAGGATCAGCAGATATAAAGATTACTGACCCTGGTTGTGGGAAGAACAATGAGAAAGGAGCAGTGAGGTTTACATTTCTCTTTTCTGGAGCAACTGTTTGCTTAAAAAGCTTTCTGCCTTCCTTAGCAAATGTTCTAGAATTTATAATTCAAAAGGCATTTTTGTTGTTGTTGTTGTTGTTGAGTTCACAGAATTGACAGAAACTGTTCCCTTTTGTTAGCATTCTGCAGCAATCCATTGAACATTTACACCTTGTAAAGGATAGTTAAAAATTATTTGCTACACAAATAATGTCTTCAGGGAAAGGACATTGATTGTAGGCACACATCCTGACTTTGCTTACGGTCCAGTGTTTGGAAGCCAGCCCTGACTGAGGGGGCCGGTGCTCCCAGCATGGACTCCGGTTCCATAGAGCAAGGGTGCACACAAAGCTGATACCGGTGATGATTTTCCTGGCCCATGGTGCATCTTACCAATAAGATGCACAGAGGGAGGCAACCAACAAACCCAAAGGAGGGACGTGCTGCAGTAAAACCACCTGTGCTCTTTAAAAATACCAAGGTCATGAAAGCTCAAGGAAGGCTGACCTGGTTTAGACCAAAGGGCAGACGAAAAGGACATGACAGCTAAATGCAATGAGAGACCCTGGATTCCAAACAATACTGTAAGGACAATTATTGGGATAATTAGAGAAAGTAGAAATATCTACCTGTCTGTCTATCTATCTATCTACCTACCTACCTAGAGAGTATGTGATCAAGTTCTATTTATTTTAGAAGCATATTAACAGGACCAGGTCCAGCACAAGTTTTGCCTGTGTGTGATCAAGTTGATCCAGCAACCCCAATCAGCCTTTCCCTGTGAGGAGAGTGTGAGGGCAGCGTAGGCACAGGTCACTCTTCCGTAAGAGTGAGGGTGGGGTAAGTTGTCTCTGGGTTCCTCTGGACAGGTGAGAAAGGCCAGAGGACTTATAATAGCTTTGGTCATGACCACTCCAAGCGGGCTGTCTGTGCCCGGAACAAAGCCACGTTCTGAAGGGGAAACCAGTGTCCTCTGGTCACTAGAAAGGCTCCATGTGTATAAGCACAACCTGCCATGAGGCCCCTGGCCAGCCGGCACCAGCTTTCCCAGCCCCAGGCATCTCTGCAGAGGCTTTTTTTTTTTTTTGCTATTATCATATTTATATGTGATAATAGTATTGTATCAGCGTTAAGTTTCCTGTATTTGATAACTGTAGTGTGGTTATAACAAGGAAGGTCCTTGTTCTAATTTATTTAGGGGTAGAAAGGTCATAATATCTGCCACTTACTTTCAAAATGGTTCAACAATACTGTTCCTTACTTATTATTATGGTTGTTGTAGTTGTTTTTCCATTAAGGCAATCATGGAGCATTAAAGTAAATGTGGCCAGATGATAACCTAGATGAAGTGTATATAGGGCTGCATTGTACATTTCTTGCAACTTTCCTCTAAGTTCAAATCATTCTAAATAAAAAGATAAAGACATGTAGCTATGACATAGTTTAAGAGCCTCCTTCCTCCACGCCCACCTCCAGGAATGCAATTGGGAACCACACCTGGGTTACAGCAAGGGGCCTGTGAATTCCACATGAACTTGAGCTGGGCTCTGCGTATAGAGACAACTTCTAAACACATCCAAATGGCCAATTCTAAACACTTGCTTTGGCCACTTAGCTACTCTGCACTCACATCTGACAAAGAAAAAAATGCTGATTTGCATGCACATTGAATGACTCTGGGAACAGGGGAAGTATATGGAGGAGGAAAAAAGAACCTGCTATTTTCAGTGGGCGTTTAACATTTCCTGTGACTTCTCCTTAAATAATAATACACTTTGCTGTTTACATTGCCCCTTTTTATGAAGTATGCAACATGCCTTATAAATAGCTCACTAAACCTCAGAATATGCCTCTGAGGTAGATAGGTGTCAGTGCCGTTTTACAGTAAAGAAAGTGAGGCGGAGTGAGGTTAATTGTTTGGATTGGCCCTGAAAATGAGTCACAAATTCCAGGAATTGGAAGGGACCTGAAGGGTCAAACCCCTGCTTGATGCATGAATCCCTGCTGGAGAGTTGCTGCTGCACACCTCTCCGTTTGAGAAATTCTCTTCCCCAGGTTGCAGCCCAATCCATTTCTGGATGGCTTTAGTTATATTTAATGAGCATTGGTTCAAAAGAAAAATGCCTATGTTTCCTTGACTCTTAATCCGATCCCTTGTTTATTGAACCACACCAGTGGGATTGATGCCATACAAATGAATGCAATAAGCCATTGGGACCCAAAGATAAGATCACTCATTTTAAATGTTAATTTCATCTTCATTTGAACTTAGAAACATGCAAAATGGCATTTCACAAACTTGTTGGTATATTAATATACCCACTCTAATGGGATTCTTAAGGGAATTTCTGTACCCTCCAGATGGGAGGAAAAAAAAATCAGAACTGAAAAATGGAAATGTCTGAGTGATTTACCTGGGGAAATACAGTACTTTTAAGTGCAGATCTTCACACATAGGCTTTTGAAAAAAAATCTTTCAAAGAAAGCCTATACTTCCCCAAAGAAAAATTGTGTCCCTTGTTTGCAAAGAACCTCATAGAAGAATCTAGTCAAAATATTTGAGATTACCGGTGTTGCAGTGAGCTCCACCGGTATATTTCGGCCCTGAATTCTGGCTAAGATCAATGGTAGTTAAAACTAATATATCTGGCATGCAATATCTGAAGACTGGTTTCTGAGCAAGATTCTGAAAATGTGAACAGGGCTCTGGTCAGGAGACGGGGTGGATAAATATGAAGGAGAGAAAAGAGTGAGAGCAGAGAAAAAAGAGGAATTATAATTTATAATCTTGTTGGTACTGTGCCAAGGGTTTTCTATTCCCCAGCTCTTTCAGGTGGGATTGTGGGAAGGTCTGTGGCTGGAGTCTTTTGGCTCACACAAGTGGTTATAACTACGCAGTGGGGTGAGTTGCTGACGGTGAAAAGATTCTGTTATTTTTTATTCCGCACTGATCGTATACAGAATATCTTTCATTTTGGGTTGGTCATCTACGCCAAAATGTTAATTTTCTTCAAGTCTAAATTTTAGGCCTCTGTCAAGATTCTTGGTTCTGGACAATATATTCTATCTCTTTTCTATGGGAAGATGGAGGGAAATGTAATAAACATAGCAAATCTAAGTCTCTATTTAAATACAGCCATAAGCGCATCTATTTCACTTATTCACAGAATGGTTGAGCATATTAAATGGTGTAATTATACAAAGTAGTTAGAACAGTGCAAGGCACGTGGTGCTCAAGAATTAAGTTATCGTGATGTTTGTGGTTATTTCCCTTGTGTTTTCTCCCTGGATTTATTGCTTCTTTCAATCACTGCATTTTCATGGATGTTAATCTCATTTCAAATTAATCCTCACTGTAAAGCTTTGAGACTATATATCAAGTGAGAGCTAATAGCTCTTTATTGTAACCTGCATGTTAGAAATCCTGGGGCTCCAGTGGGTTCAGAAAAATGACTTAAGGCAGCCATGGATGGAAAAAACAAAACAAAACAAATTAGCTCCATCTTTTGGGTCAGGCCAATAAGCTTAGAGTCATCTTTAACTTCTCTCTCTCTCTCTCTCTCTCTCTGTATCTCTATCTCTTTCTCCTTCTACTCCCTCAGGGCATTATGCCAGCTCAACATTCAAAATATTTCCAGAATCTGACCCTTTCTTACTCCTCTACTGCGATCACCTTCATGTCTTGCTTTGATTTCCCTACGAGCCACCTGATTGTATTGTCCATACAGCAGGCAGAGAGGCCTTTTCATGATGCAATCTGACCATTTCATTCCTCTGCTGAAAACTCCAATGACTTCCCATTTCATGAGGAGCAACAGCTCCTCGGTGGCCTACAAAGCCCTTTGATGTACAAGTCTCTCCTCTCTGACCTACTCTCCCACTGCCCTTCTCCTCACTCTGATCCAATGACACTGGCCTTCTTCTTTATTGTAAGTAAAGGTTTATTGAAACACATCAAACTTATTCACTTCCATGTTGCCTATGACTGCTTTCTTGCTACCTCAGCAGAGTAGAGTGGTTGTGACTGAGACCCTAGGGCCCACAAAGCTTGCGCTGCTTACCCTCTGGCCTTTCGAGAAAAGGAGTTTGCAGGGCCCCGTTCTGCAGAAATGGCTGTGGCTGCATTTCACTAAGTTTGGCCTTGAGCAAGCCATACTGCATTCAGTGCTCAGCTTCTCAGCTCTTTTTGATGCCTGTAAAGGCATAAAAGGTAGGTTTCCACCAGGGGTCTAATGAAGCAGAGGAGGTGACCAATGAGTAGTACTTTCTCATTGCCTAGGGTCACCTCTAAATGTAGGAATCAGAGAAAAGTAGGTGACTGATGGAAAGAACATCCAGGCAAGAAAGAGAGAGAGAGAGACAGACAGAGAGAGAGAGAGAGAGAGAGAGAGAGAGAGAGAGAGAGANGAGAGAGAGAGAGAGAGAGAGAGAGAGAGAGAGAGAGAGAGATGGAGAGAGAGAGAGATGGAGATGAAGCGAGAAAAAACTTTACTCCCTCCAACAGTTCTCAAGGATCTTTCTACATTTTCACTTCCAGAGGACAGACTCCTGCCTGCCAGTATTTAGTGAACTGAATTTCAACGTCCTTAGAGATAGGCACAAGGTTCCCATTGACTTCAATGGGAGTCATGGGCCATTTGGTCTCCCACAGACATCTGTGCTGGCTTCAGGCTATTTAACAAACTCCTAAACAAATCTCAATAAAGTGCTGTTTAATGGGTACTTAATCCTGGTATGAGGGTGGGTGCCGAGCACACCTAAGTCTTTTCCTTCCCTTCAGGTTTACTAAGTTTTCTCCTTTTTATGGCTTAATAATTACTGCAACGGAAACCCTGAGGCAAGCAGTATTAAACCCACTCAAAGTCAATGTCGCTTTTATTGATCTCAGTTGACCTGTTTACTCCCTGGGCTCCTATTTAATGCCTCAATTGATTATTCATTTACATTTTTAATGTCTTTGTGGGAAAATTCATTTTAACATGAATCATCTCTCACTTAATGGGCAACATACAATCTCATTTTGGATTTTCAATTTCAGCAAGTCTTTATTGAGCAACTGAGCTCAAGTAAACTTAACAGGGATGGAAAGGAGATTTCAGTTTCTTGCAAAAGATGATAGAAACGATAGCTTGATATTCCTCCTGTGCAAAATGACCAACAATTAGGGGTGCTCACCTGAAATCAGAATGGTGATTAGGACATCGACTTTTGAGTCGTGTTTTTACAAATTATATGTTGTCCAAGTACAATTTGAAATTTACAGCATTTATGCTCACACCTTTAGTTGCGCTCTTTCTTAAATGAAAGCCAGAAGTTTCAAGATGATTTACTGATTTGTCTTCCTTTTAGGTAGTAGTCCTGCTTTGCCAGAGATGATAGAAATAGTGTGAGAAAACTATACTATAGTGTGCACTACACACTGAGGGATAGTATGATTTTATTAGCTTAAGGAATTCGCTATCTACAAAGGTAGGTAGCATGGAACATCTAACTGCACTTACATTTACAATGCAATATTCTATCTCAAGGGTCTTTATATATGCTTGTGGAGTTCATTCGATAATATGTTCTTCCTTCACCGTAAGCAAGTGACGCTCTAAAACTATGACTGCCTGTGGCGTATCCTTCCCAGTAGGGCTATTTTGAATATAATATTTATAAATTATATATCCAATCACCTACCTTCACTAAAATGCAATGAAGTGGAAGAAAAATACATAAATGCATATTTCCAGCCAGAATAGACACTTTTATCTGACAGTTTAAAATGGAACCAGAGATCAGTGCCAAGTAGAGAAGACTCACTATTCATCCTCTGGGGAGCAGTGAGTGTTAGCGCTTGGTGAAAAATCAAATACTATTTAAAAGTTTAAACGTGCTTTGCTTTATTAATTTTCACTATTTTTTTATTAGTGTTACTACCACATGTGTATACCAAAGAAAGGAGCTAATTTTAATTCTTGGAGAAAAAATATTCAGAAAGTAAATGCTGTCGTCCCTCCGTATCCATGCAGAACTGGTCCAGGACCCCCATGGACACCAAAATCTGCAGATGCTCAGTCCCTTATATGAAATGGTGTACAATGCATACAGTTGGCTCTGCACATTGCCGATTCCCATTAGCAGGTCAAAAATACTGTTTTGGATCCAACGCTTGGTTGAATCCACAGATGTGAAACCCAGGATATGGAGGGCCAGCTGTATATTTACTGAAAAAAAAAATCCGCATATAAGTGGACCCAGGCAGTTCAAACCTGTGTTGTTCAAGGGCCAATTGTAATATTATTTTTTCCACATGTAATTATTAAGCATTTTTTTATATGCCAGGGCTGTGTTAGGTAGCAGATTATAAAAAGAAATAAGGTAAAATTCAATTTTTTTTTTTTAGGAATTTCTAGGTTCATAGACATGTAAACAGATAATGGGAACATTTGAGATAATGGTTATATTTATAATACAAAGTGGTATTGAACCCTATGGTGGTCTCAGAGAGCTTTAAGGAAGAAATGATATTTGAGTGTAATCATGAAGAAAGAGGGAACTCACCACCTTGGGGGCTGTGGAGAATCATCCCCAGTGAGGTTCCATTCTCCTCAAAGAAAAGTAGGAATGAACTTGGGGGCATTTAATAAATAGCAGACTCTTCATCATAGCTGATGTGAGACTATAAAGAATATAGAGAAACTAGTCCCTGGGTTAATGAAGATGAAAAGGGCTGACTGGTGGACAGTTTCAAATTAGTGGAACTTGCACTTTATTATGTGGACAATGGAAAGTCACCATCAGAATTTAAACTGAATAAAAGGGGGTCTGAACTCTGACAAACCTCACAATGAAACCAGAAGGCAAAGGGGGAAGGTGCCATTAAAAGGGACGTCAGTGAGGGAAGTGTTTAGTGAGATCAAGGCGCTGAGCACCACGTTTCTGACCTTCACCCTGAAATAAGCAAGTGGACAATGCAAACTTTCCTAAGGGCTCAACACTGGAGGGTCACAGTCCCTTTTCCATAAAGTGGTCAGCTTTACCGACCCCACCCCCAACTGGATCCCTCTTTGTTAACCTTCTTTAGAAATGTTTCTAGACATTTATCCTGCTACTTATTAAGTTGGCATCATTCGTTATGGCCATTTCAAACTTTCTCCGCATTATTTAAGGAATGGAGTCCAGGGCCCAGTCTTAATAGAGTTGGGTAGATGAAATGACATCTTTAATGTTCTGATTGAATTACAACATATATCACAAAGGTAATACGTATTTCTTAAAAAAAAAAAATCCTCCTAAGTTTGATGATGAAAGGATCAACTCACCAAAAGGGACCGGAATTAGCTAGACATGCCATTCCTAAATTAGAACACTCCATCAGCTTCATTTTAATGCACTCCACCTGATGAGTTCATGACTATGGAACACTTTGGTTCTCTTTGTTCAGACCAGGCATGGCCAGGTGAGGTCTTGTGCAAGTCCCATACCTGTGCTGTCTTCATACACCACGGTCACTGTTTTCCAGTTGTAGTAGAGGACTAGATCCAGGACTGCCCTGCTGATAGCTGCATAATCGGGGTAGAGGTTGATGTAAAATAAGTCTTTGTTGTCCACGGAGGGGTGTTTCCAGCGGGTCTGTATGTGTGGAACTTCGAGAGCGTTGCAAATAGACTGCACAGCACTGACAGAAGAACTATGGGAAGGGCCGAAGACAGCAGCCACACCAAGAGCCAGCTGGTCACACGCTGATTCCCAAAGACAAGGAAGGGGCAGAAAGAGAGGGCAGGAAGGGGAAAGAGAAAGAGTTCTGTGAATGTAATCTTTCCTTCCGTGATTCCTCTTTTTATTTTCACTATTGGAAACTTTCCTTCACCCTCTCCCTGCATGCTTAATCCAACTTCTAGAATTCCTCAGATACTAAAATACCGAGAGATGTAAATGTGGAACTGATTAGCAACATATCTCAGGGCCAACTCCCAGCAAATAAAAATGGATTGCAGGTCTCACTTCATTACCTTTAATTAGATGAAGTCTACATCCCTTGCTTGCTATGGTGTTGCCCAGGAGTGCTCAGAGCCACTCTACAAGCCATTGGCTAAGTAGGCGCCATGTGAATGAAGTTTTGTCATATGGCAGGCTGGCCGTGGAGATATTAATGTAGTCAAGGAATTCAGAAGACTCTCTGGGTGACTGCAAAGTGCATTAGATCCTGTCTTCCCAAAACTCAGAAGGGAGTTCTAGGATATTGAAAAACTGCTGAAGAATGTTAAGTGATTCTGATACCTAATTAATTACAGAATAATAGAATAGCAGAGCTTAACAGGATCCTAGAAGACATTTTGTCTAACCCACTAATGTTATAGACAATGGAGTACATCAGGACCACTGGATAATGGCAGAGCTGTACCAGAGCCCAGGGACCTCGCTCAAGGTCAGGCCATTTTCTAAGTCAATATCACTCAACATGTAGCCTAACAAAATCAAGTCAACATGTATTTAAAAATTAACTTATAAGATTTATTTATTTTTCTCATTGTAAGATTATATACACGTATCGAGAGAATTTAGAATATTTAAAAGTGTAAGGAAGAAAAAAAGGCAGTGTAATTCCATCATCTTGGGATAATATCTGTTTATATTTTTGTGTTCTGATTTATTTTAAAAAATTGAATTAGTATATAGATAGAGTTTGATGCATTGCTTGCTTTATTAAACACTAAATGTAACACTAAGGCATGCCCTTTTCCCCAAGTCATTACAAATTTTTCAAAAGTATATTTTTAGTGTTTGTAGAATGGCCCATTCCATGAGTATATCATCATTTATTTAAATATCCCTGAATTCTTAAATAATACTGAATATTTAAACTGTTCCTAACCTTTGCCTGTTATAAGTAATATTATAGTAGTTATCTTAGTTCTTATATTTTTCTCTGAATTTTACATTGTATTCTTAGAGTAGATGTCCGATAATTCAAGGTGTTGATATTTTTTAAGTTAATTGATACAAATTAGTTAAATTCCCTTCCAGAAAGTTTGGGACTCATTATCTTCTACAACCATGCAAAAATAGTGCCTACTCATTTTATGCTTAACATAAATTTATGCTGGCATTAAATATAAATTTAAAAGCATTTCAAATTTATAACTTTAATGCTAGTTTAAAGGAATTTGAAACTGCCCAGAGATAATTGAATATTTAAATTAAATTATAGCAAATTTTATAAACATAATTATGTAAATATTTATGATAATGTCATTCGACAAATAAAAGTAGGTAGAAAAACCACATGGCTTAGTCAAAATCATCGAACTTGATTTAGAGAGAAAAATTGATAAATAAAATTTTGAGAGTCACATTCCAAATATCTGTGCGACAGAAAATGTTGAGTGATTCACAAGGAAAAATTTCGCACTTTGGCATTGATTTACCACAGAGATACGACGATGTATACTCTTCTGCATTAAGTACTGTAAGTGCAATCGCCATTGTCCCCAGAAGCCCATTTTCTGGGTGTTTTTTATTGTTAGCAAGATAAAATGAGAGCGTAAGAGTATGTGAACTGTTGTTTTGTCTAACATGGGCCATGAATTGAGATTCCTGCTAATATTTAGCTCTGGGGCACTAATATTACTTGACAAAAAAAATCAATCCTTTTGAATTCTGTTTGCCCGCAAATTACTAGTTTTAAGAAGCTTTGGGGGTGTTTAATTTACAAGCACTGGCAGGTACTTCAGATCACAAAAAAGCTTTCAATTTTATGTGGATTGAAGTATAATTGTTAAATGTGGTTGGCTTGCTGAAGTATTTACTCAACAATGCTTTTGTGTGGGGGGCGTAAGTGTGAGGGAGAGAGAGAGAGAAATAGAGAGAAACAGAGAGAGGGAGTTAAGAGATCTAGCCCATAGAGATAATTTATATGAACATGCCTTATAAACTTTAAAGTGCTATATAAAGTTTTATATTTGTTCATGGACAACCCTGAGCTATATAGTATCTGCAACTCCATCCACCTTCAAAAGAAAATATTCTTGTTACTAAGATCATGTCATAGGTAGAAAAAAAATCATTATACTATTTACTTTTCATCTGTGCTCTCAGGAAAACAAGTTTCCCATTTCGTTTGTAAAGAACACAGAGAATCTTACAGAAGAGTGTATTAGGTGAACACATCCTATGGCCCTACCTGGTTTAATTCTATGTGGAAACAACCAGTATTTTGTTATTGGTTGTAACTAAACCAGCATAAACATGGCGCTCATTGTGTTCTGTTTATTTGGGTGTTGTTGTTGGGCAAAGCGTTCCTCTATGGGGAAAACAGCCCCGCCTGTTCTGGGATGAGGGGCAGCCTTTGTTTTCACACGAACACCTGTATGGAGTCTCAGCTCCCTTGTTAGAGGCCAAGCTTCAAGGTCATCACATCTTCCCACGCTTCACAGCATCCTCTTGGCAGTGTCTGGAGGGTGCTAAACAAACCCCACAATGCACATGGCTCTTTACATGAGACAAACCTTGCAGTCTACATATAAATTAGAGGAACTTTTCTGCTCAGAAGCAAAACAGAGTCAAAGGATCAAATGCAAAGATCGTTCTCACAGGTTTGATCTTCTTTTTAAATTTTAATTCATTATTATTATTTTTTACGGTGGATATCCTTTCCACATTTGAAGCAAGCAGAGAGCGCAAGGATCTCCTTCAACCTCAAGTCTCCTGCTTTATTTACTTATTTTTTTTTATTGTATGATGTCATTTATGTTATTTTTTCGTTTTCTTTTTTTTGTGATTGAGGTTTGATTGACTTATAACATTATATGAATTTCAGGTATACAACATAATGATTCAAAATTTGCAATCTTCATATTTTTATGATCCAGTGGAAAAGCGGTTAAAAAAATGTTGAGAAGATGCCAGGTAAACCCACTAGCTTATAACCTGTTAGAATTCAGGGTGTGAGTTATGTGCATTGTGGGCATTTCCACATGCACAGTGGGTATGGCCTTCCGCAAAGTTTTATCTGACTGCACTGCACAATTTCATGGTGGTGTCTCAGCCTCGGGAAGGAAAAAAACAGATCAAGCTTGACATTTTCCATTCACAGCTGAACCAGTTAATCATAGAGTGGAAGACACTCAAGGGGAAGCTAATCAACAAGGCCCACAAAACAGAGCTGGGCGATATCCACTAGGACAGTTCAGGTCACACTGGACAGCGACATCCAGGACTGACTGAGAGCGCCTACAACACATTTGCACAAAGATGTCTACTTAAAAAGAGGGCAGGTAGCCAAAAGGAGGTGACGTGTAGAGCAGACATATCACCCAAAGAAGCTTTTAAAAGTGTGAAAATAGTTACCTCTCCGTGAGGCTTCGAAACTATCAAAAAGGTTAATTCTCTGGATGTCATAGGTTAACGTGGTGTTAGGCATCAGGGTTCGATTTCTGTTAATGCTGGTGACTGCAAACTTGAATGCTAATTCTTCAACATTAACAGGTTCATTTTCCACAGTTTCAAAAATCCCTCCTGCAGAAGCAAAAGAGATGCATGAGAAGCATTAGTCACGTTGGTCACACATTTTTTTTTTAAAGAATAAAATATACATTTCAAACAAAAGGCCCAAAACAATCAATGTAGGCATGAGCTAAACAAATCCCAAACCTCGTGTTAAAAGTGAAGTTTATCAGCATGTGTGACATGCAGATAAGCAGGTTTAATTTCATATGTATGCTCATAATTTCAAACGAAACGTTGGACTGTGTAATCCCTCCCAGATGGCAAATGTATTCCAAATGTTTAGTACCATGGAAAGTATAACTGAAAATAAGGCGAGGAGTGATTTCCTACAGTCTGGACATGAATCACACTGTGGTTGACCTAAACATAATGTGAACTGTATCCTGGTACAACCATCCGTCCTGCGAATGAAGCCCTTTCTATTAAGAAACGGACATTCTAGAGTGATCATGCAGAGAGTTGAGTGGGGTCAAAATGAGACATACATACACTTTTAGAGTTTTTAGAATGAAGATACCTTTTCTTAGGGGCTCAGAATTCTGGGGTCATATTCTAGTACTTCCCAAAGTTCATGGGCCAATTTAAAGAACTGTCTTTTTTGTTTCTTTGTTTTTGTCGTTGGTGTTGGTGGTGTTGGTGATGGTTTTTGTTTTGAGAACTGTTTGGTGCTGCTCAAAAGCAACCCTGCCTCCTGTCTCTGGAGGAATATGTCCCCCTCACTGTGCAAGAATACATACAGTAGGCCTCTGATGTCTTAGACTTGAGGATCTCATCATAAGCGAACTACACAATACTGGCACTTAAAGCCTCATCAGAGAATTCAGCTCTGAAATTGGCACACTGATGCTGGCAGAGAAAACGGAAATATTATCAATGGCACATTCTTAACATTCCTTAAGAGCTGTCCTGGGATTTTCAATAGACACGGGGCATACAGTAGAGAATCTTAACTGGCCTCCATTTCACTTACTCCTTGATGGACTAATATTCCCAATTTCCTTTGGAAAAACTAATTGGTGCCCATGGCATGTGGATACTTGTAATGAGCAGATGGCTACTTATATAATCTCACCATTGAATGATGCCTTACCAAAGGTTCGTTGTAGGTTTGTAGCAAGCTTATCTTAGCTAGATTGATTTGCATGGGCTTTAAGTTCTCTTTCCACTCAAAATATATATTAATATATTATATCCAAAACTGAAAATCAAACTAAACATCTATAGACACAGGTATGATTTAGGCATACTTTTACTTAGAAAGAGAACTCCAAGTGATGACTAGAGCTGCCAGGAGCTGAAGGAAGCAAGGGATTGAATCTCCTCTAAAGCCATTGGAGGAAGCAGGACCTTGCTGACACCTTGGTTTCTCAGACTTCCGGCTTCCAGAAATGAGAGAGAACAAATTCCCCTTGCTTTAAGCCACCCAGTTTGTGGTGATTCATTATAGCAGCCATAGGAAACTATAATAAGACAGTATCCTAATCGTCTTAAGAAAGTTTCACTAGTGGTTGCTTTTAATTACTGTATTTTTCCCTCTTTGTAAAATGTTACTTTATTCAGTACTTCAAATAATAACCTCTAGCTCTCTAATTTGATTTTGTAAATAAACCACGTAGCTACTTATATACCATGCAATGCACTGAGTTTCTTTATTACATTTTCCTATATTATCCAAAACCAAAGGTATTCTTGTCCCAGTGATATTCAGTATTCAATTCATCTAACATTATTGGCTGTCTGTTAGTGTTGAGGACGAGGCGGGCAGCAGTGGAGGTTACAGAGATAAAAAGCAGTTGGCTCTTGCCCTCAGCAGAGCTTCCAGTCTATTGGGACAGGTTGAATTATTGGCAGTAGGTGACAGAAAAGGAAACCATGTACAGCAGTCAATGATTTCATCAACAAAACAAGAAGGCCATTCTATGTCCCTCCAATGTGGAGTCTTTCCTGATTCTTCCAGCCAGAGGTGAACTCTCCTTGTCTTTTGATAATGAAATCTAGCTCACATCTGCAGACTTAAATTTTGTTGTAAACGCTTAAGCTGGGAAGCTAACCTTTCCTGGAGGGTAGGGACAGTGTTTAGTGATACTCGTGTCTGCCAGGACTACATACAATGATTTCAACACAGCACATTGTCTCCAACAAATGATCAGTCAGTCAGTTGAGGTGAATCAATTTCTCTCTCTCTTTCTCTCTTTGCCTTAACATGGTGCCTGATAATGTAGTATGTCCTACCAGGACAACGAGGCTTCTGAGAGAGGTGCGAAGGAAGGGGGGTGGTTGCTGAGACCTCGAGTGAGACAGCACAGCTTTCCCCTTACTGCCTTTGGAGCAATGATTGCTCACTCTCTCCCAACCATTATGGCCCATTGTCCCCAAGCACTTAACAAAGCCCCGATCCTCTCTAAATGCTCACTTCTCATCAGACTGCTGGCACCTTCACATCATGGAGAAATGGCTCATCTCCTATTCAACTGCAGATTTCAGGCAAGGCCCAGGAAGGTTGCCAAAGGATTCATGCCAAATGTTTATTCTTATGAAAATCTGTGATCGCTCTAATATCTCTTGAGATCAGTTACATTTTTAGCTTTTAACATCTCACTTAAATGACACATTTTCATACTACAGGGCTCAAACCCCATCTATTTCCTTATTGATTAAATGAATGGAATATGTCAAGTTCATAGCCTGCAGTCCAGGGGAACTGCGTTTATGCATTTCACCGCAACTTTCTCGTTTTCTTTTCTTTTATTTCTGCTACTTCTCAAGAGGAAATTTCTTCTTGCTGAGAAGGGGATATTGCCGTTAAAGATGAGAACTGATGTCTAACACCAGAACAAATGGAAGCTCACAGCTCCAACAGAGCAGTATTTACCAATGTGTGCGCATGGAAGTCGCCCTTGAGACGCTCCACACAAAGGAAGTTCATTGGTCAAATACAGAGGGTGCCAAAAAATGTAAACACATTTTAAGAAAGGAAAAAACTGTATTAAACTGTAATACTCAATATATACTGGTAACAAAAGATAAATACAAGTCACGTGTATACATTTTTTTGGCACCCCCGTAAAAAAGCAGTATATCTCTGTTTAACCCAGTGTTTCTCAAATTCATTTCATAATAAGACAGTTTTGTGGGGTTTTGTTTTTTTGTAACTGGGGCATGCAATGGAATTGCTATCCTGAGAAACACATTTTGAAAAATTTGATCCAGCGAGCTGCTTTTTTGGGGACTGACTAAAATAATTTACAGTCTTAAATATTGGTTTTTTGCCCACTTTAAAAAGCTAGACATTAAGTTCTTGATCAGAAGTATAAGCCCTCTAACGATGACACTGCTTTTTGAAAAATTAATATTAGATTTATACCATCAATTTTACCTCCTTTTTTATTTGCAAAAAAATAAC
>NW_017731583.1:1698560-1730335 GCF_001890085.2 Hipposideros armiger
CATTGTCTCAGATTTAAACACTTAACTACTATATTCCCCTTCCTTTAAAAGTCCCAAATTGAAATTCTGTATTTGTTATTGTTCAAGGATCCCAGAGTCCAGAAGGTATTTCAGTTGAGCTCATAGTCACATTCTAAGATCCAACACTATAATATGAACAGAGTTTGCATTGACATGAATGATAAGGTTTATGGTTCTCAGAGAAAAATGTGTTTTGTAAAGCATTTAGGTCCCAGATGAAGAGAGATAAATTGACTAATACAAGTATCTAGGAAAGCTACAAGTTGATTAAAAAAAAATAATAACGAGCAGTTAAATGTCATGTCACAGAAGCTTTGCATTCAGAATGCCTCTAATGGGAACTTTTGGAAACATGCACCACTTATTCTAAAAGTGCTAAAATCTGGAAATTCTCTTTGCTACTCATTTACATATATTTGAAAATATATTGCACTCTGTGAACTCCCACAATGGATGCAACAGTCTGGTGTGTGTATAAACACTCTAACAATTAAGAAAACAATAAAAAAGTCTCTTATAAATTGGGTAAAAGTTGAAAGAAAGGGAAAAACAACAAAATACAATCTCACCACTGTGAAACAATTATTAACATTCTGGTGAATTTTCTTCTGTTCTCTTCCCATCCATATTTGAATTTTCTTTGAAATAAGGAAGATGACATTAACCTATTATGTCCTGCCATTTTTACATAGCTCTGTATTGTAGCCACTTCTTCTCCTCCCCAAAATAACCTTGCTTTATAACAGTTGTCTAATATTTCATTATTTGGATATATCACGATTTACTTAATCAACCTCACTTTTTTGATAAGTTGCTAGTTCTTCAGTTATAAATCCTATAATGATTGACATGTGGTGCTTTTCATGATTTTGCTGGGAGAAAGAAAAATGCCTTGAAGTGTAGTTATTAGGTCATAGGCTACAAACAGTTTAAGCTTTTGTGATATGCTAAAGTGCCATGAACAAGCGAAGGCTGACGAATTTGTACTTGTATCCACTGTGTAGAAATGCCCAATTCAGTGGCAACCTTGCTGAGAATCTGTAATGTTTTTAAGTTAGTTTTTGACAGACAGAATTATTATTGTTGTAATTTGCATTCCTTTGAATATGGATAAGTTTAATTTTTGATACTTTTCTACTACTTATTTGTATGTCTGCAATTTAAATTGCTTGTTCCTTTACCTTTTTATATCTTGCGACAGGAACTGTTTTTGTTATTGATGTAAATTACCGTTGAGCAAAAGTTACATGGGCCACTTCCTGGACAGAGACTCAACTGCCAGACAGAGAACCTCTAGAGCTCTCTTTTGTTTTCCTCTGTCCTGGTGACTGGGACAATACAGGTGACAGTTTTCTCCATCAGCCTGGGATACAGAGGGAGGGCACATGGAATAGATCCTGAAACAAAGTCACTATAGCGATGTCAGCAAGACACCATCTTTGGTCATTTAAAGCCTCTATTTCGGGGGCAGTCATTTGTTAGGTAACTGAGTCTAGCCTTGTGAGAGGGTTGGGATATTTATGATTAAAAATTTCTCTTCTATCCATCAAATTGATAAATGTTCACATACATCATTACAATACAATATTAGGATTATGGAAGGAGAACTGACTCTGGGTGGTGAACACACAATGCAATATATAGATGATGTATTACAGAATTGTACACTTGAAACCTTTGTAACTTTACTAACCATTATCACCCCAATAAACTTTTAAAAAAAGTGAAAAATGATTTGTTTCATAATTTAGTTATTTAATGCATTTGAAGTTTATCCTGGTGTGTGGTATTAGGAGGAAAGCTAATAATATAATTATATATGCTACATATAATTATGTATATATAATTACCTACTGATGTGTTATGCCACTTTATTGAATCATTATATAATTTAAGTTCTTGACTATGCTGTTGTGTTGACCTTTCTGTTTATGCTTATAGCTAGCACTGTATTATGTTAATACTAGTTTTAATGCCTGTTGAATAAATAACCTTTCTTCCAGAATTACTCTTTATATTTTCTTATAAAATGTTGCCTATTTATTCATTGATATTCTCTTGAGAATAAGGTATAAATGATTTTTTGGATATACTTTAAAAAATCTATCCTCCTATGTAAGAACATGAGCATTTATATCAAGATATGTATATTTTATTAGTTTTATTTCATTGTTTTCAAATAAGTCACACATTAATCTTTTTTCCTAGATATTTTAGGGTATTTTTGACAGTTAAGTTTGTTCTTTTTAATAATTTGTTTTTTTGTTATTGATTTTATCTTATTTCCCAATTTTATTGAGGGATAATTGACAAATATAAGTATATTTAATTTTACATTGTATATCTACATCTAGTTGTCTTCTTGCACTATTATTAAATACCTTAATTTTTCACTTTATTATGTTGAGTTTTCTCATAATGTAATCATCTCCAAATATCCATCATTTCTGTTTTGCTTATTGCATTGAATATACTTGAATTAAATGTTTAAGCTCTTGTATAATTATGTCAGTGTTATTTTGAGCTTAAAAGTTCTTAAAATATGAGGTTGAAGATCAAGTACATTTATATTCATATTATTTTTGTCAGGTAAAAACTTGATAAATATCTAGTGTAATGAAGCAGTAACTCCTTCCCTCAGGACAAATGCTAAGGAATCAGTTTGGCTTTTCTGAAAGATTAAAAAATAACATCAGTGTGACTTTGTGGATCTCCACTTACATCTAAACTGTACTTTCTGTCATTTTAGCAGTTAAAAAGTTTATAAATGTATCTATACTCCTTTCTATTTATTAAAACATTTGTTTGGCTTTATATATTTATAATACTTCTCCATATAGCTTTGGCTGTATTTCACACATTGTTTTTTAAAGACTTTTATTGGGGAATTGGGGGAAGGGGAACAGCGCTGGGGAATTGGGGGAAGGGGAACAGACAAGTTGCTGTTGTTTTTTGTTCTTCAATCTAGTTGTGGAGGATGTTGCTTCACTGGCCCAAGTTGGCACCATCATTGCGCTCTTCTCTGGTGAGGCAGATCAGTTGCCGGCTTCTGGACGGCCGCTCACTGCAGCTGCTGGCTACACACGGTAGCCCATGGCAACCGACTGCAGCAGGGGCTGCAGCCTATGCCGTTGCCGGCGACTTACAGCAGCCCAGCTCCAGGTTGAGCTGTTGTTCAGCATCTTAGCTGTAAAGGGCAGCGTCACTGGCCCTCATATGTGGGATCCGAACCGGGACCCTCTGGCGTCCCAAGCCAGTTCTTAACCATCGCGCCACTAGGCTGGCCCTTCACACATTTTAACATATGTTTTTGTAGTTTTATTATTTTATAGATATTTTACAAATACATACATTATTTCCTCATGGATTCCAAAATTAGTCATAGTTATTTTTAAATTTCAACGTTTGATGTTTCTTTTCCTAATTTAAAGGAAAGCTGCTCCAGTACAATATTGAAAATTTGGACTATGTGGAAAAAGGAGAAAAACCCAATAATTTAAAATTCTACCATTTAGAGAGTTAAAATAAAGATTTAGGTTTATTTTCTTTCAATATGTATATTTTTTAATATGTAGATCTATACTAGAATCATATTGCATATAAAATATAATTTTGTGCTTTTTCTCTTAATGCATTTTCTACATTAATTAGTATTTACTAAAATATAATTTTAGTCATATATAATATTTGATCTCAAAAAATAAGTTTGTTTAGATAACTCTATTGTTAGACAAATCTTTGTTTCCAATTCTTTGCTATAAAAAATAATGCTTCAATAAATATATCCTTGTGAAAAAATTAGTATTTGCCCATCACTCTATTTGTTCAACTCTTTTAAATAGAATTCAGGATTTAATAATATGTTCATTTTTAAAGATTTTGATACATATTACCTAATCATCCTCAAGAAAGGTTGTATCCGTTTATATGCCTACCATGAGTATACAAAAATGCACATTTCTTTGAATTACTAGTCACTGTAAACAAAAAGAAATCAATTTTCTAGGCACAAACTTTGCAATTGATAGTTATTTAAATTCACATTTTGTTGATTATTAATGAAGCTAACCATTTCCCGCAGTGTCTTGTTGTATTTCATTGTATTTGTTCTTTTGGCCATTCTTAAGTTCTGGTCCTTGCTCATTTTGAATGGGGTATCCACATGTATCTTATGCATTTATGCCTTAAAGAAAGAAACTATCTTCCCATAATCATTGCAGATACTTTTTCTAGTTTGCTATGCCTTTTAATTTTAACTTTTTTCCTGATTATGAAAGTTTTATATTTTTATGTGATTCAATGTACTTTTTTATGGTGAACATATTTATTCCTCTTCTTTTTGGAAACTGCTTCTCACTCATGCGTCCTTACCATTCTTGTGGTGAGGCAGGAGTGGCCATGTTATGCTATGGTGACAGCTAAGTGTTTCAACATGTGCCAATGTCCCTCTTGCTGAACTTTTGTAGCAGGACCAAGAGAAAGTGAGTTCATCTTTCTGCAGGTACTCAGGCCATAACATTGAAAGCTCCGCAGCTGTCGGTACACTGCCTTTCACCATATTGATTAGAGAAATGGAGGGGGCCATGTGCAGTGATAAGAATGAAGAAGATGTAGAAAGGAGACCAGAGATAAAAAGTGTTCATGCTTCTAGATGTTTCTGGGGTCTAGCCACATTCTTGCCCTTGCATCTCAATTTACATATATTAAATTCCTCTTTTCAGCTCAAACTATTTTCATATGGAGTTTTGTTAAATGCAAACAGAGTTTTAACTGATATTTTATGTAATGCTATTTGTTTCATTTCCATAATGCTTATAAACTTCTCTTCATTGTAAGATCAGGGAAATGCTGCCTAATGTTTTTTCTGCTGATTTTTCAATATTTAGTGCTTTAATGCATTTAAAATGTATTCTGTGTATGCTGTGAGGTGACCATCTTTTAAAAATATATATACATTGGGTTGTTGGAAAAGTCATGATGTATATTTTCTGGTTTTTGTTCATATATATGTATATATGATATACTAGAATCAGTTCTAATTGTGACATTTTAGACAAATTAATAGTAAATCTTGATTAGGGGTTAGGATATGCTTCCTAAACTTTTGAGTTTGGTTATGAAGAATGTGTGGAATTTTGAGATATACAAAAACAGAGGGAATATATCAGAGGAAGAGCATTAAAAAAGACATTGAAGTTTGGAAAATATTGGCCAACTTGGAACAGATGTTCCTGGAAGTAAGTTAAACCTTTCCCCTGCCTTTTTATTTTCTCCAGCTGTAGAGTTCAGCTGTGGCACCTGTTAGTCTATATTGCATCAATTTATTTATATTAGTCCCCCTTTCTGAGCTATTAGCTTAAACTGCCTTATTTGTCTTATAGTCTCAACAAGTGTACAGTGCATTAAACAGAAGAGGTGATCAATGAATGTTTGTGAAATGGATGAATAAATGAGTGTGAATTTTAACTGGCAAGAGAGGCAATGGGGAGATAACCCAGATATTTGCCTGGAATATTAACATGATCTAGCCTGTGTTTTAAGCACTTTGTTTTATGTTATATTTTCACTATGTATATTTAAAGTATCTAACTTTTTGCTCCATTATTGTTTTGTGGTCGTTTTCAGACAAGTGAGGTTTAATTTGCTTTTTATGCACTGCTTTCTGTGGTTGTCTTTAATGTTTCAAAGGCCCATCTCTTATCATAAGTTCAAAGTATTAGGTAAGAGTAATGATGTTTCTTATTATCAAAAGCTGAAATTAAATGTATTTTGTGTGAATCATTAAAATAGTAAAGTAATCAGGAAGAACAAATAAGAAAAGAAAATCAATGTGCATTTGCAAATGTAGGACATTTCTGGTTAGCAACTGGAGTCACCAACCATCCTGGTTTGCCTGGGTAGCAGGACTTCTAGTGCTAAAACCAGGACACTAGGTCACCCTGATCCTAACCAATATAAATATCTTTGACACTATTGAGAGTAGGTGACAATTTATGGGCAGTACTAGACAGGGTAACCCATGCCATGTGAAGGCATTCTGATGGAAATTGGGGAGCACCTCAGATAATGTATTGGGTTGTTGGAAAAGTTATGATGCATTTTTGCAATGAAAAACATAGAAAAAATATGTCATGACTTTTCCGACAGCCCAATATTTGCAAGGGCATCGGAAAGGACTAAAAAGTCTCAGATGTAAAAGTTACCTCTATCTGTAAATGCTTTTTATAGCTTTGATTCTAATTTCCAATGTGACTCTTTATAAATAAGTCTCTCTGTCCCCCATTTTTAAAAAACTTATCAGATGGAGCTGATAACACAAAGCGATGATGGTCAGAATTATGATAATGCTGAATGACTGAAAGCATTCTGTAAGTATTGTGCCATTTTCTTCCAATGCCTAATCTTCTCTGAGGATGGAAGTTAGTTAGATAGTTTATTATTTTCATTAGAATTCAGAGTCCATCTCATCATAGAAAAAGGGACAGTGAATTGTAACTTGCTATTGGATGAATTCTTAAATGTTCTGGGGATTTGAAGAACACTAACCGCCTTATCTCTCATAAATGTCCTGTGGAGTTTGATAGAGTCCTTTCTTATTGCAACATAACTCAGTAGAGTTCAGAAATGTGTGCACAGGTAGAGGCACTGGCTCATACTGAGAGTCATAATTTCATCTAAAATCACACTCAACTTCATAGCACAGGAGGATTCACAAGTGACTGCTGATGGGGGTTGCCTAACGAGCTGACAATGACCTCAGGTGCCTAACATAATCAACTGATAGAAGTCAGCTTGAGGGAAAAAGAGAGCACACCTGTTGTAAATGTGCTGGGGTGAGGAGAGGGGCTCGTTACTCGTTAGAGTCAGGAGCCAGGATTGGAACTAGGGTGAGGCCATTGAGGCATTGGCTAAGATCAGCATTTTAAAGAGGCACCAACAAAATCAGTAATGTAGATAAATAATATTTCAATTCAATATTGAAAAATCTAAAATTAATGCAAAAAAATCTATGATGAACAAAATATTTACATTATGGATAAAGTCAGGATCCTGCATTGGCATGACTGCACCCACTTGCCTCCTTCTAATTTTGACCCTACTAAGGTGTATACTTAGAAAGTTGTCAGCCACAGTTACATCATAGAGTAGCATTCTCACCGTGTTGGTAGTTGTTTTAGATGCAACCATCTGGAGTGTACTGTGTCTACTTCAGTGGTAAAATAGAAACGTTAACACCAATGTTCCTTCTTTCTAATTAAGAGTAACTTAGGCACTAAAAAGAAGATTTTTAACATAAATGAGGGCTCTTCAAGTGTTAAGCACTATGCTAAGTGTTTTATATGCATTATTATCTTATAATTCCTCAGATAACTACCTAGGAAATTAATGCTATCATCCCTGTTTCCTAGTATTAGCAAACTGAGGCTTGTAGATATTACGCTGCTTTCCCACTGTCACATAGCTGGTGAATATTAGAGTTTGCATTGGCATTGAGCCGGTATAGTTATAAAACCCTTGCTTTAATTTATTATGCATCTGCTGACCCCCAAAAAACACAGAATTAAGTGGAGTAACTAAGAGTCTCCAAGCAAGTCCTCATGTGTATCTAAAACACGAATACCTGAATAACAAAAGTAACACACACAAACATAGTTTCCTGGGAAATACATTCTTAGAACTTATTGAAAGGCAAGAACCCAAATTGCTGTTAGTGTCATTGTTAAGAAAGTGATAGCAAGTGGCAGGGTTGTTAATCAAGTGATGGTGAGAGATAGGATAACTCAGGATCTCAGCTTTATCTCCAGATTTCTGACTCAACAGTGACTCAAAAGGATGTCATAGATCTTGTATCGTGCAAAAAGTATACTTAAATGCTATCTCTAATGCACAGGATAGAGCTATGAAAGTGGCAGTTGTCAGTAGCACTTGACAATGGCAAAGTATGATCTCATGTGTTGATTATTGCCCACCAAGCCCTGAAGTGGGTGAGTTATTACAGTCTGAGAATAACTAATGTAGTCCATGTGCATGATCAGAAATGCCTTTGTTACTATGCATTCTAGTGCTCTGAGACTCTAGTAATGCTTACCTCAGCTCTTGTCACAATGATACCCTTTAAATTTCTGCAGGGACAAGTTAGAAAAAATCCTGTTTCCATAAAAATTATAATGTGCAAAACTATAGGGACATTCTATTGCCTTTACAGTTTTCTCCAAACTTCTGTTCAAGTTAAAATAGATTTGACTTTGGAGATATAAAAGTGGATACAAAATTCATGCCTTTGGGCCAATATTTATGGTAGAAATGTATATGCAAGCTCTTTACCCAGATGCAATGCTTTTCTAATGATGGTGTATTTTATAAAGTCTTTTAGCTTCATTCACTTAAGAACTGAGGAATTGTTCCCTGAGTCTATTTTAAGAGTCAAGTTAGAGGTGGGCCCAAAATGGCAGCATAAAAAAATCCTGAACTCACCTCTTTCATGGACACACTAACTATACACCTCCATATAGAGCAATTTCTCTTGCAGAAGAACTGAGGCCTGATTGAATGCCTTCTGCACAACACATGATAGAGTGACCACATAGAGAAGGGTAGGAGAGGTGAAGACACAGTAATGGTCAGAACCTCACCCTTGACTCGGCAATCTTCAGTGGAGAAGAACATCATTGAGGGGTTTGCATGCAGACTCACCCAACAGTGGCAAAGTGAAAAAAAAAATAGAAATTTAGAGAGCACCTAGATTATATGTGACAGAAATCCATGCACCAACCCTAGAGCATCTGCCAAATAAGCCAGGAACTCCTGGAACTCTTTCTGGGACTGCAAGTTCTGACACAGTGCACCCCAGGACTCCCCTCCATGCCCACTCCAGCTCCAGCCAGCCTGTCAAAGCTGTCTGGCACACACAGCCTACACAGAGATTACCACTACTCAAGGCCACTTGTTCAAGACCAAGAGAAGTCACTGTTTTGCCTAATTCACAGAAACAAACACAAAAGGTCAAACAAAATCAGAAGAGAGATGAGTATTTTCCAAAAAAACCCAAACCATTAAACCCCAGAAAAAAACCTAAAGGATCAGAAATAAGTAATTTACCTGAATAAATAAAAATAAATAAATAAAATAAAAAATGAAAGAGGAGAAGTTACAACTGACACCACAAAAGTACAAATGATCATAAGAAACTATGAACAATTACACTGTAACAAATTGGAAAACCTAGAAGAAATGGATAACTTCCTAGAAACAAACAACCTTCCAAAAAAAACTAAATCAGAGATAAATAGAAAATCTGAGTATACTGATTACAAGAAATGAAATTGAATCAGTAATTTAAAAAATTTCCAAAAAATTAAAATCCAGGACCACTTGGCATCACAGGTGAATTCTACCAAACATTTAAAGAACAGTTAATATGTATTCTTCTCATTTTATCCCAAAAAATTGAAGAGAAGGAAATGCTTTGAAACTCATTTTACAAAGATAGCATTACTGATTCGAAGACCAGACAAAGACACCACACAAAAAAGAAAATTACAGATCAATATCCCTGATGAATATAGATGCAAAAATTCTCAACAAAATTTCAGCAAACTGATTTTTTTTTTTAAGTTTTTTAAGCTGAGCCATCCTGCTACCTATGGGCAGCTTAGCGGCTGCTCAGATCGGGCCGGGCATTGAACCGCTGTTGCTCAGAGCTCAAACTCTTGAGCGAGCTCTTAACCAACTGAGCCTTTGGCTGGCTCAGCAAACTGATTTGAACCTTACATTAAAAGTATCATACACCATGATCAAGTGGGATTTACTCCAGGAATGCAAGGATGGTTCAACATTGCAAATCAATCAATGTGACACACCACATTAATAAAACAAAAGACAAAAATCATGATCATCTCAATAAATGCAGAAAAATCATTAGACAAAATTCAACATTTATTTATGATAAATACTCTCAGCAAAGTGGATATAGAGGAAACACACTTCAACATAATAAAGGACATACAAGTACTTGCAAATCATACATATGATAAAGGATTAATATATAAAAAATATAGAGAGCTTACATAACTTAATATTAAAAAAAGAAAGAAAGCAAAGGAAAAGAAACACTCCAATTAAAAAATTGGCAGAGAACTTGAGTAGATGTTTTTTCCAAAGAAGACATACAGATGGACAATAGGTATATGAAAAGATGCTCAACATCACTAATTACCAGGGAAATGGAAATCAAAACTACAATGAGATATCACTTAACACCTGTTAAAATTGCTATTATCAAAAAGACAACAAACTACATGTCTTAAGAAGATGTGGAAAAAGGGAACTCTCGTTCACTGTTGGTGGGGATGTAAAATATTGCAGCCATGATAGAAAACAATATGGAGGTTACTGAAAGCAATTACAATAGAACTACCTTATGACCCAGCAATTCCACTTCTGGGTATTTATCCCAAGAAAACTAAAATGCGAATTCAAAGAGATATATGCACCCCTGTGTTCATTGCAGCATTATTTACAATAGCCAAGATATGGAAGAAACCTAACTGTCCATGGATAAATGAATAGATAAGATGTGTTTTATATATATAATGGAATATTACTTTGCCATAAAAAAGGAATAAAATCTTGCCATTTGTGATAACAGGGATGGACATCGAGAGTGAAATAGGTCAGAAACAGAATGACAAGTACCATATGATTTTACTTACATGTGGAATCTAAAAACAAAAAAATGAACAAACAAAACAGAAACAGACTCATAGATACAGGAAATAAACTGGTCATTACCAGAGGGGGAGGGGTTAGAAGGTTGATTAAATAAGTGAATGGAATTAAGGGGTACAAACTCCCAGTATAAAATAAATGTCATTGAAGTGTAATGTACAGCATAAGTAATATAAGCAATAATATTGTAATAACCTTGCATGATGACAGATTGGTAACTAGCCTTATCATGAGGAACATTTCAAAATGCATATAGATATTGAATCACTATGATGTACACCTAAAACTAATAGGTGTTTTATATAGCTCACATATCAACAATCAATCAGTCAATCAATACAATGAACAAATAATGAGAAAACTTTCTAATGTGATGGAAATATTTGATATCTTGCAGTAGATAGAAGAGTGTATAGAATTTTCAAAACCCATAAAAATAAACACTTCATGTCTGTGCTGTAAAAATTAAGAGTCAATTGACAAGGCAAAATCCTAGAACTCCTGGGATTTTCCATCAATAAAGTCACAGTTTTGGGCCTAAGAAAGCAGAGTTTGTACCTTCATATTCATCAGTTTTTACATTTCTTTGTCAGAGCAGTTTTTGTAAAATCAGGACTGTATTCTTTCAGAAGAACTTAAAATATACAGGTTTCAAATATTCAACTAAGTCTCAAAGAAGATAAGAACGTGGGTTCACAGAAACTTTCTTTTTTTCCCTCTAGCCAATATGGTCTTCATTTCCTGTCAGAAACCTTAGCTTTAAAAGCTCTGCAGCATATCCATATCCTCTTTGACAATAGCTTCTGTACAACATCAAGATCCCATTATGCTTATTAAACAGTGAGATTCCGTTTCCCAAGGGGATCTGCTTGAACTAAGAGAGATATTTCCAAAAGGACCAATTGACATAACTCACATTTCATGATTTCTAATCAATTTGTCCCTCTCCCCTTTTTCAAAGAGAAAAAATATTATTACCTTTATTTGCATACATAATATATCACATAGATGATAGCCAATTTCAGAAATGCTGGTTTAAATCTACTTATATTAAAAAGTCATCTCTGAGTTTTCTTCTCTTTCATTTAAAAAATATTCTTAAGTTGGAAAGAAACCTGAGCTGCTCAAGGCTTCATTAAAATTTGGACAGTGATTTCTAATTAGATTTCTTCTGATCATGTTTCTACATTTTCAAAGAAATAAAAAAATTATTCATCCAGATAATAAATAGAACCCCTACTATGGCTTCTTAATCCCCAAGCTTCATCAATCATGATTTTCATATTATTAAATGCAAGTATGGTTTGTGTGTTTTGAAACAGTGCATATGTATTTCTCAGATGATTATTTGACTTTATTGTTTTACTTCCTGTATAAAATACAGCGTCTTTAACTTTCAGCCATTGAGAGCCAATGGGCATATTTCCTGTTTGTAGACTAGTGTCAGTTATGGCATATCAGCCTATCTCTGATGCAGAAAAATCGTTCTATTCTAATGCCTGTGCTGGTTTGGATGTTTGCGGGGTACAGTTCCTTCCCTCAGGCTTATCCTACTATAATAGAATAAACTGAAACTCCCAAGGAGCTTTGGGAGCGGCTGGTGGGCTCATGGAACTTCAGGGATGCCTCTGAAGGATAAGAATCCAGTACCCACCTGCAAGACGGAGCCCTACACACTTGCCCTATTTGCGCCCCCTGCTGGAACACTCTTACTTCACTTAGGAGCATCTCCATGAGAGATGACTGCTTCCTAAATTAAACACAAGCCTCCCAGGCCCTTATTAAAATTCACATCTCAAGGATATTACAAGGACATCAACTATCTAATTGTAATCAAGATTTTATGACTAAAAATGTCTAGAAAAATATTCAATGAAATATTAATAGCAGTTAATTTTAGGAAATTGGATTATAGATGACTTTTAATTTATTCTTTATATCTAGCTCAATTTTAAATTTTTTCAAGTAACGTCAATTGCTTGGTAATAAAATATTTTTAAATGTTTACTTGCTAAAATGCATAATTTGGATATTTCCCACTTTAAATGAAAAATACATTCTATTCATTCATTTAACTAATTTGAAAATTTGAAAATGCTAAGATATTCTTCAACAAATACATTGAATCTTAGCTAATGGAATTTTATCCTCATTACGGAGGTGTCTAGTATAGAATCTTAACCATTAAATTTATTACAAGTATTTATTTTTTAAAATTTGTATTATTTAATTTTTCTTTGTGTTTTACAGATTTGGTAAGCTATTGGCCTTCATTTTCATAATGAGTAGTTTTAAAATATTTTTTCTCAGATTTCTGAGATGATAAAAATCATGGGGCATAGGGAAAAGGAAGCTTATTAAAACACAAAACCAGGTAAACAAATTCCCAGAAATTCCAAGTGAGCAACACAGAAAATTACTATTTGTTTTAATAACCTCCCTAGTTGATTCTTATCACAGAAATTGGGAAACACTATTTTAGAATGCAAGTTTTCTAATACTATATAATTCTATAAGCACATTCACAATTAATGCATATGGAACAATGGCCCAGACTGTAGAAATATTTCTGGTGATGGATGGTGGATGATTATACTCCTCATATTTTTACCCTTTTCTTTTTTTCTAACTACAATACTGTTTTTACTCTGTCTGTGTTTTTTAAAGCTTATTCAAACAACTCTAAGCCGAGAAACCACCCTTTCTTTCTGAGCATTAGCCTCGTAGTTTTATTGGTATATAAATTCCAGTAGATGTTAGAATAACAGTTTGAGTTAACAGGTTTTATCCTTCACTTCCCACATATGAATCAACATAATGAATAAGAACAACTGCCCAGAAACATTATGCCCTATTGGTCTGAAGTTCTGTGTCCCCTTTTAGAGATGTACATAAGTAATTTTCTGGAGATTCATTTGGGTTCTATATACAGCAGAAGATAGCTTTAATATGAATTATAATCTCAACCACCAAATTGATGCTGCCAGCCAAGCAATTAACTAGATAATTCCTCTAGCATAAAATCTGTCAAAATGGTTGTTTCAATGTTCAAAATTTTGCAAATGGTTCCTTTCGATGATGTGGAAAATTATAATGCAATAATTCCCTGTGAAAAAAGCCTACATAACTGGTACTTCCTGTGTTGTAGGAGAGTTAGGTCAGATAGCTGAGATTTGAGTCTTGCTGGGTAATTATCAGTCTGGCTGGATCTGTTTCTTCATCCACTGAGGGCTGCTTGTATACTTGGAATTCCTCATTCTCCACTTCATTAGTGAATCCTAAAGCATCTAGTGAAAACAGACTGCAACCCCCTTATTTACAGTTTTGTGGATGTGTTAAATTATGCAAGAACTGGGAGTCCTTTAGAAGGAAGCCAAACAGATTCTACAACAAAATATGGCTGAGATGTTTTTATGATGCCATTGACTTCTTTGTAAAGAATACATTATATTTTTTTTAGAAGGCTACATTTTTGTAATGATTTAAAAATACTGAGCTTACGTTGATGAAATAAATACTTTCCCAGTGGTGTGGAACAATTGGATAGAAGCCCATATGGATCTAATTCCTATGCATGGGGCCTGAATTAAGGGGGCGACAGGGGCTCTGCGTAAGTGCTTCTTCTCACATTCTTGCTTTGTGGGAGCACATATGTCTTTTTAGTATACATTTTTTTCTCAGTTGGATTTTCTTCATTTTTTTTTCTTGAAGGTCATTTAAAGTGGAGATTTGGCATTTAGCGTTTCATTCCATTTTCATACGGTTAACATGATTCGTTATCAAATTCAGTGCAATTCCTTTACAAAGCTACTGAAACCTTCATCATGTCGTCTCCTATAATAAAACTCTATGATCACATGGGTATTTAAAATTATTAATTACACTTTATCCAAGGGTATCCTCAGCCAACGCCCCAGCTGGAAATAAATGTGTTTTCATGGAATGCTCAACTGCAGGAGGTTGCAATAAGGTGACTATCTCCAATAGCCTTTCAATAGGAAATAAGAAACCGAAAGCATAGTAAATATTAACCTTGCGAAAAAATGGTCCTGGCACATGCTAACAGATCATTTCTAATATGTGAACTTTCAGGAGTAAGCAACCACATATCTGTACTGCTTTTCCATGTTGAGAGAAGAAGATGAGTGACTCACTCTATTCTGTCTTCAAACTTTCAGATGTCTTCTTTGGCCAAAAGAACGTGAAATCACCAGGGTGATTTTTCCCTTTGATGCATTTGTGGCTCGCTGAGGCAAAAAGCATATAAATTTCTTAAATATGAGTAGATTGATACATCTACAAGTTCTGCTGGAGCCCAGTGTGAGGCAAGCAGCTGAGGTCTGAGGTCCCACTTGCCTCCCTACAATGGCTTGTAATAGAAACACAGAGAGACTGCAGACACCACCACGTGTGGCGTAATGTGGTACTATCAGAGCCCTGGTTTCATTGTCAGAAACTTCATTTGAATGTCCATAAAACCATCCCGATACAAAGAATGAACTGTAATAGCTTATAATTATGATAGTGCATAAAGTATGCCTCACAACCCATTACGAAGCCATAATTTTAGCATAAAAACCATAAACTAAGAGAACAAAACTTGAGAACTTGAGAATAAAATTACAGCTTTTGTAACAGCCCAATAGAGCATACCTTTTTTTCTCCACAGTATGTGATTGTCTTGTCTGCCTCCCACATGCAAAACAAGGGTGGATTTCTGATTCTTCAGACTTTATACTAAAGTGTCTTAGAGCTGGTGTATTAATGCATTTCCAAAAGAGATTTGAATGCCCATTAGATGGAGATCTGGTTTGGGGTGGAAGGACGGTTATTATTTACTCATGTCAAAATGGGGAAACTAAAGGGAAACGCTTTTTTGCTTGGTCTCCTTAAAGAGCCCCTCCTGTTATGAGGAAGAGGAAATGCCTACTTTGATTATCAAACCAAAGCAATTAGGGCTGAATGAGATGTATCAGTCTTTATGTGAACAGAGGAAAATGAACATTTAAGAACTGTATTTTTATGAAAACAAACGCCAGAAATTTAACTCCTTGTCAGCTTTCTTGATCCATTTTTTTTTCATTAAAGTTTATTGGGGTGACAATGGTTAGTAAAGTTATATAGGTTTCAAGTGTACAATTCTGTAATACATCATCTATATATCACATTGTGTGTTCACCACCCAGAGTCAGTTCTCTTTCCATCACCATATATTTGATCCCTTTACCCTCATCTACCACCCCCCCTCCCCCCTTACATTCTGGTCTATTAGGTTTTGTTTCTTTGTTTGTTTGTCTTGTTCCTTTGTTGCTTTCACATATCAGCAAAATCATATACTTCTCGACTTTTTCTGTCTGACTTATTTCCGAGTTTCTTTAAACCATCCTGTTTTTTTCTCATAGTTATAGATGATGTATAGTTTATCTGACATTAACAAGCCAAAGCACTCTTTATACTTAATCATGTATATTACATACACACATCGTATCTTCTGAAATGGAAAGTCAAAACATCATTGCTTCAAATGCACTTTTAAAATACGGCATTCATTATTATTTTTAGTGAAATAGTATTGTACATACACAATAAATTTGAAACTCCCTAATATTCCATCGCCAAGAGATAACCTTACTTAATATTTTGGAGTATTTCTTTTGGATATATATTTTCAAAACATTACTAAATTCTATATATATTATTTTATATAATTTATTTTTGAAGAGACATTACATTATGATCATTTTCATACCATTGTGTGAAAAAGCCTTATTATATCAATTTATTATAGTTTATTTAATCCTTCTTATGGACAAATATCTAGGTGGTTTACAGTTTTCTGATATTACTTCTATGTATGTATGTATTGCCTGAATATGTCTACTTCTGTAATTATTATTTTGGGATCACTTTTTAGGAGTGGAGCAATGGATAAGAACATATTTTTAGGTCTTAGTATAATTTGCTAAATTAAAATGACAAATTTTGAGGTTATCGTTTATCACATTGGTTTTCTGAAGATGATGTTTTTGTCATAGGGAAAATTAGACTCTTCTACAATAATAAAACATGATATAATGGTGCTGTATATTGGCAATGACTTTCGAATCCTCTCTCCTCTGTGCTGTCTGGAGTAGAAACTATTATGGTTGCTCAGACCCAACCCCTTTGATGGGTCATTTGGCCAGTATCTGAGGAGAGAGCCAGGCTACCCAGTGTGGGAGCACAGAGATGATACCCTGGGGAGAGATAAGCTTGTAAGTGAGAGTAGTGAACGTTCAGGGACTTCACGCCTGATAGTTCCCATTTTCTCTTTGAAACATGTGATTAGGCCTTCGCCTAAGGAACCGTAAAGGGGGTCAGGGAAACATGGGAGGCTTGAAGTGCAAACATAAAACAGTAGAGGATGGGACAGAGAGCCTATCAGTGACTAAACCTGCCAAGCAGTGTTGAGGTCTCAGCTGAAGTTCAAAGCCCTGCTATTGTAATAGCCTCCACACAGTCATATTTTCTCCCGTGGTGATTGGCCACTCAGGAATATAGGATAGATTCAATAATGCAGGTTTGGGAAACTGCAGGACACGTGTGATAGAAGGTCAAGATTAGCAAGGTTTAATGAACTGAGGAGCAGAAATTTGACATGAAGGAGGGTGGGACCTAGGTTGAATAGGACGAGAGTAAGAGTATGATGGACGGTAAGCTTGGAGATGAGAAAAGGACCAAGGGATGTGGATGGTTGGACAAGATCCATGAGCAAGCACCCTGTGAGTGAGGAGATGTGAGCTAGCCTGGTCAGTCATATTTCAATGCTGCGAGCCATTACATCAGAGTGTCAATGAAGAGGTGTCTCAGAATAGCTTGTAAATGAAGAATGCACTGTGTCATTTGGATTATTCAGTACTTCAGTCAACAAATAATTATTGAATATTCACCAAGTGTCATCTGAGGGAAGACAATTAAGTTCACGAACTTTCTATCATGCATTTACATGGTAGAAAGTTTGTGAACTTAATTGTCTAAGCTTTCACAAGCCAGACCACTGATCAAGCTGTACTATTTATTTGTTATATCCAGTATCATTTATGCAACAATAATTAATGAGCACCCACAGGCACCTCTTGGGATAATCAGTGAACAACACACAAATCCCTGTCATGTGACCTTACATTCTAGCAGGGTAGATGGGACAATAGGCAATCAATGTAAGTTTTGTGGGCTGTGTGAGAACTGTGGGCTAGGAAATAATAAGACAGCAAAGGCCTGAGAATCTCATCTATGAAGTGAAATACCTGAGCTTCTTCAGTTTTCACTATGTGGAGGTATTTTTTTGTGTCTATAACTGTTGTAGAGAGAGATGAGGTTTCTGGAATGTTACTTTAGATTAAGCTTTCATTACAAACTTGAAAAACACTTTGTCTAAGAATCCTGGAGAGTAGCCTTGGCTGCTTTTAAATGCTTGTGGGTGTCTATGAAAAAAATTTGGACGTTTTAACAACCTGTTTTCATTCCTTAGTCATCCCTTGAAATGAAAGGGAAAGGTAAATGACAAGGTGCATGCTTTTGAGGTTATTATACCAAGCATGTATGATAATCACTGCATTTCCTTAATGGTTTTATTACATTACTTTAAGTATGGCCTCCATTTCCAGGGAAGTAGAATTTATGAGTTGTGGTAGTACAACCAGTAATTTCTAAACATAGCCTAAATCCCTAGTTAGCCAGTCTATATATGAAGGACCTATTCAATTTTACAAAATACTAATCAATGTTTAAATTTATTTTTCCACTTTCCTCAGCCCAAATGAAGCACTTATGATAATCATTGTATTTTTCTGCCACCACTCTGAACGCCTGGTATCTTGGGAAGGTACTTTTACTTTATAAAGTTCTTTTCAGAGAGGTAGATATTTTAAAATATACATATAAAACAGGGCAAGCAGAGGGAACATAATCTCAACACTGCCCCCAAAATATCCCAGGAATGATATATGATTTCTTTAAACAAAAGTATTGCTATCAATATCCTAAAGAATTTTTCAATGTAAACAGGCATTCAAAGTGAACATTTCTTAGAAACTGCATTTAAGATTTCGAATAGCTAATTATACCAAATTTGGCTGGTGTAATTAGCTATTAAAATCTGAGATACAGTTTGCCACTTCCAACATAGAACTTAGCTAAAATTTGCATATCTGTTCCTTGGCTCTCTTTTTATCTCTTTGACTTCTTCTAGATTATTATATTAGCTTCTCTTCCCCAGCCTGCTCCATAGTTTTTTTTTAAGACCATTCTCTTTTTCCTGTTCATAAATTTTGGGTGATCTCACTTATTATCATGACTTTCCAGCTACTATATTCTAGCCTCCCCCTTTGTCCTAGATGATCTGTACTCCATTTTGGATGTCTACCTAGATTAGGGTAACATTGATCCCAGCGTACCAGAACTGTTTAACAGGGACTATCCCAGTTTTAACACTGAAGTCTGGCATCCTGGGAAAATCCCTCCTTCTGATGTGAAGTGTTCAGATTTTGGGGGTTGTTGGGGGAGAGGTACAAAACCCATGCACCACTGCCAAAAATAGGAAAGCAATATTATTTTGAGTGTCAAATGAACACAGCATAGGTTGAGTGCTTTCTGTTACTGCTGTGACTATTTTTTTCCTCAATCACTGAAGTTAAACCATGATTTGTGGTTTACAATAACGGATCATTAATTGTTGCGTCTCTTCAAGTGACATGTCTTACATGGGCAACTTAAGTGGATTGCAATCATGAGTATTAATAACTTTGCCAGTGGAGTAACTGCAGTGTTTTCTATCAAGATAGAGAAGCTTCGATTTGTTAAATATCAAAAACATCACCATTACAGGAATATACCATTGGCTTTATCCCATAAATATCAGGAACATATTTAAATAAGAAAAAGTTCTCAGTGGATTGGAAGAGGACTGTTTCTGTCCATTGGGAAATTCTCTGTGGATGTACTGGTAGAAAATTGGGCAAGTCGAAAGGTGAGCTAGTACATTTGCCTCAGCCAGTATTGGATCAGCACAAAATGTGATCTGACTTATGACAGGATTAATATATTCCTTTAAATAGGTTCTAGTTTTATGTGAACTGCAGGTCACAGAAGCTCAAAATGATAATAATTTAATAGGCAATATTTGTAGCCAATTTTCTTGGTGAACAAGTCGCATGTACAAAATTATCATGGGTGATGGCACTATATGAGTATGTTTCATGCTTTCAATTGAGAAGTATTTCTATTTAAGGTGCATATGGCATTGAACTTAATCTGTATGGAAGAGATGACTGAAGCTTATGTTCTATTTCTATAGCAGGTTACATTTGACTAAGGGGGATGCTTTCTCAGTGTTGTTTCTTGGATGCTTGCTACTTACTACTAGGTGAACATTTGCCCCACCTTTTGAGGTTTTTCTGAATTTTTGTTTACCATTTAGAGTTTGTGTGCTTGACTTTCAAACTCTAAATGCCAACATAGGGGAACTGTATCCAGAGGTTGTTGGTCCAGCCAGCTCTCAAAAAATATATATGTGTGTATGTGTACACAATTTCATGATACATTTTACTAATATGGGAATGTGTAGCAAAGAATTTACAGATAGTAATAAAATAGACAATACCATTTATTTTAAATTCCATATAGCCAACTGATTATTACAGAACATTTTGCTGATTTTTGCCAAACTCCCATTACTGCAGCCAACCTAGAATTAAAATTTAACCACAGTTTTACAAATGGACTTGTATCCCAGACCACTAAATTTCCCTCAAAAATATTGTCATTAACTTTATGATTTATTTGTAAAATATTTATCACCCTTGCACAAATTCTAATTAAAACTTCTTTCAACTGCAGCACTTGACATGGCACATTTTTAAGTTAAATCTGCATTACTAACATTTCACCATTACCTTCTTAACTATAGATAATCAGCAAACCAATACATCAAATTCTGATATTTAGTGTTTATAGATCAGTAGTCCCCCCTTATTTGCAGTTTTGCTTTCTAAGGTTTTAGTCACCCGTGGTCAACTGAGGTTCAAAAATATTAAATTTCCCCAATCATTGACATCGTCTGCTCCTGACATTCAACCATTGACATTGTCATGGCTGAAAGATCTAAGATCACCTGAAGCAGGTGGCCTTCCTCCTGATGTAGCATTAGGAGGTGAATAATAGCCTAAGCTATGTCACATCATTCACTTCAGTTCATCTCATTATGAACTCGTTTTATCATCTCACGTCATCACAAGAAGGATGAGCACAGTCCAATAAAATATTGGGTTGTCATAAAAGTCATGACGCGTTTTTGCAATGAAAACCATAGAAAAAATATGTCATGACTTTTCCGACAACCCAATATTTTGAGAGAGAGAGAGAGAGAGATCACATTCACATAAGTTTTATTGCACTATATTTTATGTGTTCTATTTTATTATTAGCTGTTAACCTCTAACTGTGCCTAATTTATAAATTAAATTTTATCATTGGTATAGGAAAACACATACTATATATAAAGCTTGGCATTTTCTGTGCTTTTAGTCATCATTGGGAGACTTGAAAGGTATCCTCCAATTATAACGGGGAACTATTGTATAGATTTACATGGGGTAAATACTCCCATAATGGCCAATTTAAAAAATCACTTTATTGACATAAAAAAGCTGTAATATATTTACTATATACCACTTGATGAGTTTGGAGATAAGTGTATATATACCCTTGAAATCATCATCACAATCTATGCCATAAACATATCCATTGCCTTAAAAAATTTTCTCCTGTTGTCTTTTTTTTACTGTTATTATCATTATTATCTTGTGCAATAAGAACTTAACGTAAGATCTACCCTCTTAGCAAATGTTTAACTGTACAATACACTATTGTCACTGAGCTCTATGCTGTATGATGGATCTCTGGGACTTAATTCACCCTGTATAACTGAAACTTTGTATCCTTTGAGTAATACCTCCCTGCTTGGCCCCCCCCCGCTATCATTATTTTACCCTCTGCTTCTATGAGGTTGACTATTTTAAAGTCCTCATATAAGAGGCATCATATCAGTATTTGTCCTTCTGCGCCTCTGGCTTGTTTCACTTAGCATCATAGCCTCTAGGTTTATCCATATTTCACAAATGGCAGGGCTTTCTTCTTTTTTAGCGCTGAATAACATTCCATTGTATGTAAATACCGCATCTTCTTGATCACCATGGCTAATTTCAATCTACTGCCATGATGTCATTCAATGTAAAGTTTGAAAGAGATGGGCAGTAGTACACCATTATGTGGTAATTTTACCATATGGATGCAATAAATGTTAAAAAAAGAAAAAAAAGCCCTGAAGACATAGATAATAGAAAATACAGTAAAATAATTAGGATGCAATGCAATTTTAACATTTATTACCTTTTTAAAATATGACATATTTAATTGTACATTTATATATGTTTTTTTCATGATGGCGGAGTTGAACAATAGGCCTGTTACATTCCTGAAAATTTAACAGTTGGCTGTTGTGAGTCAGTACAAACTAACTCCATCATATCATTGTCCTAATCTGAAGAGCCATTATTGGTGAGAGAGCAGCATACTCCACTTCCAAGCACCTCCACCACTGCCACTCCTGAACTACTGGCATTCTCCCCAGGATCCCTGTGCGGGTGTCCTCCCTGCTGCCCTCACGCCCCATCAGTCCATTCACCACAGTGCCGCCAGAGTGATCCTTTTCATGGCCATGTTAGTTCACAGAGTCCCTCTTTCCAAAGTTCTCCAATGGCTTTCTCTCTCACTCAGAACTCAACCCAACGTTCTAGCCACCACTGCCTCTTTGATTTAGCTTCACCGACCTCTCTGTCTTGTTTTCTACTGATGTTGCCATTTTGTTCTCACCTGTTGGCCTCCTTGCAGTTCTTCCCACATACACAGAGCTCCTAGCTCAGTGCCCTCACCCCTTGCTTCCTTGGCCTGATATGCAGGGGATCCCTCCCTTTTCCCCCCAACCTGCACACTCCCTAAATTGCCTTATCTCCAAGCCAATGTTACCTTCACAAAAAATTTTCCATAACCATCCCACAATAAATAGCATGCCCAAAATCTTTAGACTGTCTGTTTTCCCTTCCCCTACCCTACATTTCATTGTTCTTCATGCCATGTATAAGAACCTACCTTTTCAATATTTATTTGTTTATTTTCCATCCCTCCAACAAGAAATGAATTTCATGAAAGAAGGGATTTTACTTTATCCACTATTGCATTTTTAGAGCCTAGAAAACTACCCATCATATGATAGACATTTGTAAATATTTGTGGAAAACATATAAATCCTAATTATTGTTTACTTTAAAATTGGTTCATTTTGGGTGAAGTTCCCTACCATTTCTCCCAGGATAAGTTATTCAGTGGGTTGAGGAGGCAAGAAGCAGCCAAGTTCCACTAGTTATGTGAGGCTGTGTCCTCAAAAAAAAAAAATTTCCACAAAGATGTCTTATGGGCTCATGGTAGCCCCTGGTTTCATCCCATTGAAAAGTAATATATATTTTTTTCTTTTTAATACACTTAAACATTATTTCATAGCCAAAAATGTTTTCTTTCCTTATTTCCTTATTGTACTAATACACTCATTTTCTCAATCTTCTAATGACTTAGGGCAACTTGCATTTGCTATCCTGGCTTTCTGGGACAGAAGGTGATATATGGATATGAGTAAGCAGCTAGAATATCACACTTTTAGGGTGGGTCTGTGAAAAATTAAAAATTGGAAACATCTTTGAAGAGATCAACACATGGCTAGCTCTACAGAAAATGGGATAAGGAAAGGAGTTAAGGAAAGATCATAACTGCTAACATTTCAGGAATGTTAAGTTAAATATAAACAGAAATCAAGCCAATTTTTTTTCTTTACTATGACCCAGCAATGAAATTAAGTCTAAGGACCCAGAAAGAAATTAAACGTCATTGTGGTTGTGCTCACAGAATATTTGTAAACAGCCTATTCAGGCATTTACAGTTCATGCTCTGATTTTTATCAAAGCAAAATTATTGTCAACATGGTCTCACTTTTTTTAAACACGGCCTGACTTTGTCTATGGCCAGGAAATCAGATAGGAGGTTGGAAAGAGAGCAAGACAAGAGGTACCCCACCCCAAATTCACTTTTATAATAGCAATACGGCCACAATGTCAAGGGGTAGTTTTATTCAGAGTTTAAACTCTAGATTGCTGATTGTAGATAGTTCCTTTAGACTTTGGTTTATTTTTATGTAAAATGGTCTTATAGTATTTATCTCCTCAGGAAAAGTCAGAAAATCAGATAATACCTGCAAACTGGTATTATTAGCCTTAATGATATGTTTTTATAAATTAAATAGTTATTAAATCGGCATCATTATGAAAGGAAAAGTTTTCTTAAGACTTTAACACTGCTTGTGTTGGTCACAAAATATGTGTCAACCAATTAAGAAGCATTTTCAATATGTGTGTTCACATTTTCAATATGTGTGTTCAGATTTTCAGATGTATTCTCCATTTATGATTTATCCAATACTACATAAAGGTCACTGATGCTTAATAATTTCAAAAGGCAGTTGCATCTTTCCAAGAAGTCCCCTTTCGATGCAGCCTGCTAGACGGCACCCAGATGGCTTATCTGAGAGTCTTGGCAAGACTCGGGCCTGGGCGATGATGCTGGCTGCAACATTTCTGCCTCAGGCACAAAGAAACGGGAGGTTCATTTCCCAGAGGTTGGGGGGGGGGAAGTTGTAGCTCTAACTGTTTAAAATTGGATTTTACTGGGTAATGCTTCAAAGCACTCACTTTGCATTTCTGCTAACAAAGCTGAACGTTTAGGCAAAATATTGGAAAGGAAATAGTCAGGCAGAATGAAACGACAGAGGAGGCCCGGGAAATGGGGAGCCAAGCCAAGAACAGCAAAATAAAAGGGGCACATTCCAGAAGGAGAAGTGAAAGAGAAAACTGTTTTTAGCAGTTGGGTTACTGTCTCCTTGTCCCACAGCCATACCCAAATCTTGAAAATAACCAATTCCTTAGTCATTTTTTTTTCTTTCCCTCTCTTACACTCATTTAAAATCCTATGATATTTCATTCAAGAAGATTTTATTTAGTTGTTTTTCTGGGAAATACAAGCTTCTAATACAAATTAGTGTTTACTATTTTAATGGCAGCTGCCACAGATGGAGGTCAGGAAAGTTTTCTGCCCCAATTCTGGAAATAAAATGACCTTAGCATTCATGCAATGAACAAAATAGGTGTTCTGAGCAAATATTTCTGTCAGAAGCAGGCATCACCTGAAACAGGTCTGGGAAGCATTTTAAGCTCTGTAACATGACTGAGGGTATACACATCTCCTTGTTTATCTCCTAATAGGATAAGTTTACACTATATTGATTTTGCTATAAACTCTTCTGCTCCTTGAAAAACTCAGATTATTTCATCATGGGAAACCAATCCCACCCAAACTGCCTGAGTGGATTATTTAGAAATGGCTGAGAGCTATTGTGAAGACAGCCCAGGAAGCCAGTCTAAACGGATAAGTCAGAACACAGAAGAGCAGTGAGTGGGAGTTGGTTGTGCAGGGCAGAAACGCAGGCCCCGATGACCTGGTTTCAGGGAACTTCCCGAATTGGTCATTTTGTCAAGGATGCCTCACTTGTGTTGCTAATCCCTCAGCCTGTGCGTGCGTGTGTGTGTGTGTGTGTGTGTGTGTGCGCGCGCGTGTGTGCATGTGTGCGTGTGTGTGCGTGTGTGTGTGTGTGTATGCGTGTATGCGTGTGTGTGCGTGTGTGTGTGTGCTTATATACATTTCTTTTATAAAGTCATCTTTACAAATCGTAACATACACCACCTTTCCACTTTTGAGGAAATTCCAAACTGTATGTTCAGAAAACACAACCATGTTTCTAGGTGTTAGCTCTATCATACCTGAGAGGACAGCGGTCAAATCTTCCTACCACCACTTGGAGAGAGTTCACATATCCTGCAGGTCTCTGGCATTGCTAAATGATCCACAGAAATGAAACCAGAGTTGGCAAAAAGCAAAAAGTGGCACTGCATGCCTGAGAGATTGCTAAAACTAAGTTGTGTGGAAATAATTAATGATTAATTTGAAAAAAAAAATGGAATGACTTTTCCTTTTCTTTTAGATTTGACATCTGCAAGTGGTTTTGGCGGAGAAGCTCTCTTTGAGAGAATAGGACTTCATAGATTGTATAAGGTAACTATTTTTAATCCATGTGTTTGTATTAAATTATCATAAAGTCAAATAATTTAAAGGGAACCTGGTCATCTAGTGAAGTTCTCACTCATAACTTTTTTTCTTTAGGAACCAAACCATTTAGATGTTGCTAAATATTGCTCTTATAAAAAGCAACACAGCCTTTTAAAATATATTCAAGTCAATACACAGTCGCTGCCAAATTAAACTGTGTTGGGGATACAGAATTGAATATGACACTTTCTCGATCCTGTCTGCATTCATCTAAAACATTAACGGGTGTCTACAATGGGCCAGGACTGCTTTGAGGCAGTGGGTCTGTGAGTGGAAAAAGTCACACCATATTGCTGCTGCCTTAGTGGAAATTATAGCTTAGCGGAGGAAAAAAAAGACATTACAGAAAAAGATATTTAATACAACGACAGGCAGTGTAAAATACTGTGATTAAGAATAAAGCAGGGTGATGGATAAAGGTGACAGAGGCGAGGGTGCTCTTTTAGATAAGATGTTCTCGGTAGATCCCTCTGACCAGGCGGCATTTAAACAAGGACTTGAATGGGGTGAGAATGGGAAGGAAGGCATTCGAGGGAGAGGGACCCTAATGCCAAAGCTGTGCCACAGTAAGAGAAGAGGATGTGTCAAGCGTCGTTCTCATGGCCAGGGGTTTTGTTTGGACAACACGTGAAGGAATTGCAGGATACGGGGCAGAAAAGGGATCCGAGGACGGTAGTTGAAGGGACTGTAAACTGGCTGATCAGAGTGATTTAGGAAAGATGACTATGGAGATTAAAGCTCTAGAAACCAACTCCTTAAAAGTCTCACTGTTGTTGTTTCCCCATGGAGAGCCTTTCTGCGTCATCAGGTCCTCATCCGCCCTAACGCCCAGGCCGCTGCTCAGTCCTGATCCCTCCGCGAGCCATTTTGTCAGAGTGTCCTTGAGGGGCACGCTCAACACGCCTCCATACTCTGCTTTTTGTTGCTTTTCTTGTCCTTGAGAGGCTTCTTGTCCCTTTCAAAAGTTGCTTTACATGATTTAGGAAACTGCGTCCCCAGAGTATTAAATGACTATCTCTGGCCGTGGTTTGAAATTACAGACCGGATTTGTAGTATGTTGATCAAATCCCTTTATGATATTCAGTGCTTGGCAGGTTAATGCATGTTTTATTGGAGTATTGATCCATTTTTGGTCCCCGTTAAACTGTAAAGTTACAATTTTAAAATGCTGCAGACAGTCAGCCAATGTGGATGATGGTAGGGTGGCAGTATGAAAGATTGGGGGTACAGCTGCTGCTAAGCATCATTTCACCCAAGAAATGTATTTTAAAAAATTACCATAAGGGAAAAAGGCTTTCCTATTTTTATCCTTGGAATTCTAGAACCATTTTAAAGTCATATTGATTTAAAAAATAGGTTATTTAAATTTAAATAGGCTCTAGTCCTCTTAACAGACACATATTTCTTGAAGGATACAGAAGCCTTTCTGATATATTAATTTTATACCAGAACTTTTCAGAGCTTGCTGGTTGAATGATCTGTTGGAACATGACCATTTTTATTAAACTGTCATATTTTAACTTATCCAACATTACTTTTTTAGTGCGAAATCTCATTAGAGATTTTACATGTTTCCACAGGTAGAGTGGTGGAAAATTGATTGCTGTTGTTACATTTGACAAATTCTTGGATCCTTACATATTTTCTTGCATTTGCCCATCACCAGGAAATGGAATGTTATCACTTTCCAAGCCTTTACTATAGGAAGTAAACAGAGTCCTTTTGAAAGCTCTGGGTGATGTTTGTGAATATTGAATCATGAGGTGGTACAACGGCCTCATTTACAGCAATATGTCAAAATTAATTTCATGGTGTTCTGTCAAGGAAAGAGTCTTACCATATGCCCTCAAATACAAATAATGAGTTAGGAAAACTCTGACAAGAAGTTTACCTAATTCTGCAAAATCTTTGGTTGCAAGATTCCCTTAAATGAAAAATAGAATCATTTATGCAAACATGATTGAGTTTAATTTATTTCTGTTTTTAAAGGGGAATTAAAAAAAAAAGGACTCCTATCTTTTTACGCTTCCAAATTCACACTGACTCTCTTTAGTACACAGTCCCATGGTTCTATTAGAAATGCATTAAATGTAAATTAAGTATGAAGAGAGTGAAAGAGTGAGTGAGGACCTGACAGACATACTTAGAAGGATGTCAGATACTTGGATTGGCGATACAGAGAGCGTAAACTCCAAGCACTACATTTGGTCTCTGGGACCAGGACAGCATTACATGTTGGTGAGTCACTCCACACATGTTCAGTGACAATCTCAGAGAAAAGGGCCTACCTCTGCCCAAACACATGGAACTTTAGTCACCACTGAACAGTAACCCCCACTGCTAGGTTCAATAAACATATGGGAGGCAAGTGGGTTTGTGGATAAATGTCTTAACCAAAATTTCACTTTTTGCCATGTGTTTGATTGTTTTAACATTTTTTATTTAGTCAAATTTAACTGTTTTTGAAATTGTACCTAGAGTTTCTTACACTTAGGTTATAAAGAAATTCATGCATATGTGTATAGTTTCATTTTTTGCATGTAGACTTCGAATCCATTTGAGGTTTATTTTTATGTATGGAATGAATACAAGTATACACTTTTCCAAATAGCTCCCCAAATTTCCCTACAGAATATATCTTTTCATCATTGTTTTGAGATGCCACCTTTCTTGCTTCTAAATTTCCATATGTAGTTGAGTTTCTGGGTATTCTATAATATTCTGTTTCATGTCTGCCCGGTCACATTATAGTACCACAAGGTTTTGATTATGGAAGCTTTATTGTATGGTTTAATACTTGGTAGGGCTAGACCCCTCCTCACTGCTCTTCTTTTCCAAGGTGTTCCTAGCTATTTATGCAAGTTGCATTAGCAGGAAGTAGGGGTGAAGTGTTTTAATATCTGTAACTAACTCTCAGATGAATATGTGCATATGTATACATAAAGAAAAAGATAAAGCGAATGCAGTTAAATGCTATTGAGCAGTGAATCTTGATGAAGGGTATATGTGCTTTCTTTGTAAGATTATTGCAACTTTTCTGGCAGTCTGTAAATTTTCAAAATACCATGTTGGGAGAAAAATCAAACAAATAAGTTGGGGGAAAATCAGAATGGCTCCCATCAACACTTTGCAGGAGGGTGGACAGGTATGAGGATGGGAGCAAGACTCCCCAGTGTGTACTTTGAAATAATATATTGTTTATTTTGAACCATCTAAATATAATAGCTATTAAAAATAAAGCAAGTAAAATCCATGTAAAAATAATTCCCTCTACCTATATGGGAGCTGTGAATTGGATTTCGAACTTCACCTAGGGTTAGCATTGGGAATTTTATACAGTATCACAAAATTCTCAAAAATGGCCCAGCTAAGGAAGCCCCTCCTGGTGGTCAGAATATCCCTGGTAGACGAGACCACTGCTTGAAAGGGTCCAGGAGCAGATGGCTTCTCACTTCCAGAAGACACATCCCCAGAAATTTAGGTTCTATTGATCTCGAGGTGGCAATTCTAACCTCTTCCTATCTCCTCCTCTCTCTCTAGAGGTTTTCTTTATTCAAGGTCACGTGCAAGCATGTCACTGTGTTGGAATTTGACGGTGCATGTGCACATGTTCACATACTTCTGACATCAATTTCTCCCTCTCTGGGTCCCACTTTTCAAGCAGGAAAGCCAGAGGGGAGGGGGCAATGCACCCTGCACAGCTCTCAATCTAGCTGGCACCACCGCCCTCTCAAACTCCAAGGCTGTCTTTCTCCATTAACTCCCAGTGTCTTCTCACCTTTCATCTGGCTACTGCTGTCCTTAAGCCAAGCCTCAATAGAGGCTTTTGTTCTGAAAAGTGTGTCTGTACTTTTCAGAATGGTGTTAGGTGTTCCTCCCGTGCGCCGCCATACTCTTTTGAATAACATGAACAATGAACATTTCATGGTGTGTTGTATTTACCTAATAATGACTAACATTTATGGAGTGTTCACTGTATAATAAGGGCTTAAATATGCTATTTGGTTTTCACATCCATCCCGTGAGGTAGGTGATATGTTGGCCTCAATTTTAGAGAAGAGGGAAATAGGCTTAGAGGAATTTTGTTATTTCCTAAAATTGGCAGACTTTTAGACAACCCCCAGGATGCCACCTCCTGGTATCCACATTCCTGTGTAATCACTTCCCCTTGAATATGGGCTGGACACAGTAAGTGCTTCTGAAAAACAGAATACAGAAAAAGTAATAGACGATATCACTTCTGTGATTTGGTTATAAAAGACTGTGATGTCCGCCTTGCTAGTAGATTCTGTTTGTGCCTTCTTGGCTGGTACCATTTGATGAAGTAAGATAGTCTGTTGGAGAGGTCCACAAGGCAAGGAACTGAGAGTGGCCTCTAGTAATGGCAACCAAGGTCCTCAGTCCAACAACCATCAAGAAATTGAATCCTGTCCACAGTGCATGAGTGAACTCACAAGTGAGATCTCCCCACACTTGAAACTGTAGGTGAGACCACAGTCATGGGTGTGACTGTAGCCTTTGAAACGCCCTGGCACAGAGGGCGCAGCTAAGCTACGTCCAGACTCCTGACGCATGGAAACTTGAGAGAGTAAATTTGTACTGTATTAACCTGCTACATTTGAGGGTAAAAATAGATAACTCTATATAATTAACTAATAGATAACTTAGCAATAGATAGCTATCAGTAGACGATCAATACACTTAAGTCTCACAAATATAAATAGTACACAGTTAAAATCCAGGGGTTCTGATTCTCTCTGATGAAGTTTTTTGTCATGTGGCCTGGTTATTTACCAACTGTCTATTTTTACTTTAAACATATTGTGACTTTTATTCCTAGCATTTAGTCCTCAGTTTGGTATTTTGTGTGTCCTTAATAATTAGGGAGTAAAAAGTGGGTTCATGAAAATTGAAGTCTTGCATGGTGAATTAGCCAGTCAAAGCACCATTTTTTTCAACTTTGTCTTACTTAAAATTGGGTGAAGAGAAGAAATATAACATACTGCTTTGGAAGTATTATGCACTTCTCCATGCTCACAGTAACCTTAGCACCATCAAGTTTAACATCTTTCTCCCCTGGAATATGGATCAGGGAGCACACATGGGCCCTAATATGAGGTTAACTCCTGTATCAAACATTTGTTAAACAGCTCTGAATTTCTGCCTTGGAGCCAAGCCCTTAAATACAAAGCTGGATAGAGCAGTGTAGAGGGCAATATCAAATGCAAATAGTGACATTACTGTATGACCTGATAAGTGATTTAATTGATGTTTGAACAAAGAACTATAGGAATAAAGGATTAATCAAGTGAACTTCCATTGGTGGTCTCTCTTCTCTTTTTCTCTTTAACTCTTTCTGTCTGCACGTGCCCACACCTGTACACACACATGATCTAGAGTTTTTGTTAACCAGTAAACCATCAATGTCCATTCAGGAGACTTAGAATTTTATTCAGTGATTTTAATTGTGAAGTGATTATGAGAAAAAGTCCAAGTGAAACTACTTGGCTGATCTGAAGTAGGACATTATTGATTCTAGTGAATCATGGAGCAACAGAGGTGAGAAGCTTAACCTTAGAGAAGACGACACACAAATAAAAGGCAGAGAATTGCGTACTGAGGCTGAACAGCTGGAGAGGCAATTTAAAGTCTTGTTCTTTTGATGTTCAAAGTAACTTCTGGTGGTTTTTACACACACACACACACACACACACACACAAGTC
>NW_017731583.1:1736274-1740432 GCF_001890085.2 Hipposideros armiger
TTTCATACAACAGGCGCTTTAGTTCTTGTTTGGAGAAGTTGAAAAATAATGTGCACGAGGTATTACGTTCTTGTTAGAGGATAACATGCCAGAAGCAAGAGCTCTTTCTTGAGGTGTGTGTGTGTGTGTGTGTGTGTGTGTGTGTGTGTGTTTTATGAGTTTGCATACTATCTTCTTTCATCCATTGTTAGTGGAAAAAAATATTGACCCAGTGTATGAGCTAATAACAACTTCATAATATAAATTGCCTCGCACAATATAGGAAATGGATACCCTTTTCTCCATTAATGACAAAGTATACTTTGATTAAAACAAACAAACAAATCCTTCATCTGTATTACACAAATAGATAAGAGGTAATTGATGGGAAGATTTTGTTTCCCTGCTAGGAAAATCAATCATATACTCAGTTTGCTTGGCTTCCTGTCAAGAAAACATCTTAACTCTCCATGCACTGAAATGTCTTAGAGGCAAACAGTCACTCATGACATGAAGACTACACTGAAATTAATGGTGGACCTTCCACAGACCGTGGGCCAGTTTAGCAAAGATATAGACAAGCTTCTTATGACTGCCAATTACCATCAAATTGTCCCTAGGAAACCTCAGAGTATTTTACTAAATCCCAAATAGCTTCAGGGCAAGAAAGAGAAGTGGGAATAAAAGATAGAAAACAAATTACTCATGCTGTTTACCGTATAAAAACATGTTGGCAGGGTGTTTTGTAAACAAGTACCTTTAAAAATAACTCCTTTGTTTTGCTAAACAAAAGAGAATCTTTGCTTTCATGTACAGATATATGGGATGTTTTAGGGGAACAGTAGGGAGACCTGGGGGAATAGTCTATGTGCCTCAGAAGGTGTAATGGTGTGCGCGATTGGATAATCTGTGTGCTTGTGCATAGGTACCTATAGTATCACATGTACATTGAGTAAAACCCCCCTGGATCTAATAGATATGAGATGACAATTAAAACCTAGATGAACTAGAGATAGGTATTGGGATGCTTCTTCTCAAGGGGGAAAATCCTTCAAAGGCAACTACCCTTTGCTGGATAAGCTGACTTATTATCACAACTGCAGTATGCAGATAAGTCTTAGGTGTTCAGAATCTGGCCCTGATATGGAGACACCTCCACTGTAAATTTGTCTGAATAATAAAATATTCTGAATTAGCCATCCCTCTTGCATAGTAACATACCAACCAGATACACAGACAGGCCGAAGCTCGAACAAATGGCTTTCTTCACATAAATTACTCCATACTAATGAATTTAAACAGAGAAGTAGATAATATAAAACAATGGAAAAATCCATCATAACTTATACGTGGCTTTGTTATGGACCTGTAGAGACATGAATAGACGTAGGCATTGTGCCTACTGAAAAGAGCCCCAAGTCCCAGGTAGGAGACCCAGTGTGTGGAAGGGAAAGCTAAACTTCCTACAGAAAATGTAGGTCAGGTAGGTTTCGTAGCCAGCAGGCAAGGGTTCAAATCTATTTAGTTTAGTTACACAACATCTCAGATCATGGAGCCATAGTTTTCTCACCTGTGAAGCGGGGATAATCCCTACCCTGTGGGATTTCTATGAGGAGATAATACAAAAACATGTCAAGGTCACGTGATGGCCAGCTTTACATGTCAACGTGGCTCTGTTACAGTACTCAGATATTCAATAATGTACTAATGTAGGTGTTGCTGTGAAGGTATTTTGTAGATACGGTTAGCATCTACAACCAGTTGACTCTATGTAAAGAAGTTATCCTCTGCAATCTGAGTGGGCCTGATACAACCAGGTGAAAAGATATAAGAGCAAAACTGAGGTTGGCATGAGGAAAGGGTCAATACTGCCTGTGGCCTGCAGTGACAGCCCCTGCCTGACAGTTCCCATTTGTCTGTCTATCTGTCTGTCTGCCTGTCTGGCTGTCTGTCTGTCTAGCTATCTAGCTATCTAGATATCTGTCTAATTGGTTATGTTTCTCTCATAGAATCGTGACTGATACAAATAGGAAACCCAACATGTTACTTCCCTTATAATCCAGATATGAGGGTATATATTTGAAAACATAAATTCTACATTTTTCATTAATCTGTAGTGGTTGATAAAAAGTAAATATTTGTTTTCTTCTCACCTCACTAGATTAAACTATAGGAGAAAAGAACTGTCCCCTGAGGTTTTCCCCAAGGCTTATCCTGTTAGTGTATTAGTATAGTTTCACTGATTTAAGGGGTAGTTATCATACAGTCAGATAGCCTGACCTTGAGGGGGTTGGGCATAAGGAAGTTGGATTTCCCTGACTGAGAAGGGGGGAAAGTAGGATTTAAGGGTAAGAACATCAGCATTTATGTCAACATGAAAGGCCACTTACCACGTGCCAGGCACTATTCTTAATAGCTAACTAACAGACATTCGCTTATCTCATATTCATAGGATATAAGCACCACTATCATTCCTTCATTCTAAATGTGGGGTTCGTGGCATAGGGTTTAAATGACTTGTCCTGGAAATTGGTCAAGCCAAAGTGGGTGGTAAGAACCTGGCTGTAAAAGGCAATATGGCCACAGAACAGAAGCGTCACTTCTCATGTCTCCTTACCAGGAGAGATGGGAGCAGGCAGGTTCCTTGTCACAAGAGCACAAGCCCCTGCAGCATGCAGCATCCACAGCAGTCCTTGGCTGTGGCAGAAAAACTGGAGGGGAGAACGCAAAATAATAGGGGGAGCTGGGCGGGGGGGAATCCTGAAAACAGGAGAGCTAGTGTANTTTATACTTAGTGATGTTTATGACTCAAACTCTACGAGGCAGAGTGGTATAAGCTCTTGTAATCAATGCCAAAAGATTTACCTGGTATGAAATCCAAATTTCAACAGCCAGGTAAGGTTGTGTGTTCTGGGCCTACCAAGACACTTGCACACATAAAAACGCAAAATGCTGAAGCAATCGGTAGAAACAATTTTTCTTTTCTTTGCTGTGAAGATGAAAGTGAGAAGCAGCAAAGAACAACCAACAAATGAATACCCTTTTCATATTCCTCATGACAGCTACCTGGAATGGGCAGGAAAGAAAAATGCAGAAAAGAACATTAAAACCACAGGACCCCAGTGGCCGGTGACAACTTCAGATTCTAATTTGATCTTGAGTTGCAAATGCAGGGAAGTTCTGTAATGGTTTCTTCTGCATGGAAGAGCACTCTGACTTTTCCGGTAACAATGTCTCTTTGGAAGCTACACAAAGTTTCCTTTGATTGCCTGTGATCAAAGCCACAAAGGCACTCCTGCAACATCTTAGCTTCAGAAAGCCAGGGAAATCAGGATGCTGAGAGTCTATTAATAATTCCTAGGCACATTTTAAGGTGAGTGGTGCTTCTGAGAGAACTTGATCATTGCTAAAAATGATTCCTTTCTGCCCTTCACGCTGTACACATGGAGAAAAAGTGAGCCTTAAATCTCCGGTTAGTAGGTTGCATGTGATGGTGGATTTTGAATGGTATATTTAGTGGTTCTACACAGAATTTGTGCAGCTGACCTTGTACAGCCAGATAGTAATTAAGAGATTCAGCTTTGTCCTTGATTGGATATAGCAAAATGGATATGTCCAATAGCCTTGGCCTCAGTGTCCCTGTCTATAAATAGGGTGAGGAATTGGAGCTCCATGCTTGCTGTGACTCCTTTGGGGTGTCCTCTTTAAAGAGGTTCCTATTTGATTGATTCCGTACACCCTCACTTAGAGCTTGAGTTTGCTCCTTGGCTTTCTTTCCTCCTCTCTGTTTGTACTTGGCATCAGGTTTTGTGCCTCTGTCAGCAGGAGAGGTGCAGGCATCTTAATATGAATTAATATGCAGCCCCTGACCAAGAAGGATAGGGTTTGTCTTTTTAAAAAGGCAGAAAAAAAGAAAGAAAGGAAGAAAGAAAGAAGAAACCTAATATGTATGTGGGAGGATGAAAGCATATTTTAAAGTCAGAAAACATGCTTATATGTATTTCAACTGTGCAATTTATTTTTTGCGTGAATTTCATTAAATTATTTAACTTGTCTAAGTCTCAATACCTTATCTGTATAACAAAACCTACTCTGTAAGGTTAAAATAAAGTTTAAAAGGTGAAGTGTTTATGAAAAGTGTAAATTCCTATTTACTATATAAAGTACATAATTAAAATT
>NW_017731583.1:1744655-1762907 GCF_001890085.2 Hipposideros armiger
CTAGTTACTTGCCAAGGCAGGCAAGGAAAAAGTTTAGGTGAATGATTGCAAGTCTTGGCCATGTGGATTATGATAAAATAAAGCTAACAGATTAAAATAAGCACACAGATTAACGTGATATTTTGGGAAAGGATTCTCACAAAACTTTATTAGAATAATTTACTCCTAATCAAGGAAGCCAGTATTTGCTGATATGGCTCTCAAACACTGGGTGAAAAATAAGATGAATGAGTTAGCCCAAAGCCAGGTCATGAGCGGGCATTCTGTGGGACACGGGAGCCTCTTCTTGTCCAAAAATCTCTTTGAATCTTTCAAGCCCATCTCAAATCTATCAGGGTTCTAGCAAGAGTGGAGCCTTTGATTTGCTATCTCTAGATTTACATTAGTCAGAAAAATAATCAAGAAACAGAACAAAATAAGCAGGTATCTCTAATTTAGGGACATCTGCTCGGATGGCCCTCCCACACCAGCATTGGGAAGGTGATAGATGGGCCTAGATTTGGATTCTGGCTTCAGAAGCAATCTGCTGTGAGGCCTTCAGTAACACTTGTAATTTAAAAAACATGCCCAGTTTCCTTATTTGTAAAAGGAGAATCCTGTGCTTTCAAGATTGTTGTTAAGGTTAGTTGAACTAGTGTAAAACACATCGTGAATATTGTACCTGGCACACCGGTACTCATTTTTTATTTACTTCTTGCTTCACTGGAATCATAGATTATACTCTCTGCAAGCTGACCAGCAGACACACAGACACAACCAGGAAGAGAATAGAAAGAGGGGGAAACAGGTAAGCCAGAAGTCAGAGACCTCACAAAGGAAGTGACTAGAAACAGATATAGAGAGTTCAGTGAAGCTATAGTAGAGACTTATGACATATTAGGCCTAATTGTAAGTAGGATGCATTCTTAAACCCCGAGAAAGAATAATTTCATGAGCTTTCTCTGGTTTGTCTTTGTTTTTTTCACTATGTGATGCTAGCTCTTATTCTCTTTTTTGCCTACTCCCCAACCCCCTGAAAGACAGGTAGTGACAACTGCTAAGATTTGTTTGTTCTGGACAATCTTAATAAGCACATTTCCTCGAAAGAATTCTTTCTTTTTTTTTTTTAATTCTGAGCAGCCCCAAACCATAATTTTTAGCAATTGTTTAAACCTTTTTATAATGATAGTGATAAAGAGTGCTGCCATTTATTGGGTGTCCACAATAATTTTTATTATGCTTCAGTTTCAGTTCTCATAGCTGTCTGCACCAGAGGGATTCCTCTGTTTGCAGGAGTGGAATCTGAGGAGATTAACTGATTTGCCTAGGGACAAGGTCCTGCTATTTGTATCCAGGTTTTCTGACTTGAGATCCTATCTTGTCTCTCTAACACGTTTCCTGCCTGTTCCAGGCATAAGCAGTGTTGCTGAGGTCTGGTGTTGCTCTAGTGCATTTTCTTTCCCCTCTGACATGCTCATGTCTGTGGCCTGCTTGTCAGATTACATGCCCTGGAAAGCCCTCAGTGATGCAGACAAGGTAGCAGGTGAGTTAAAGGCAGCAATTCCCTGGGAAGCTTAATCGTGACTCAGGCATGTCCCCCTAAAGTACAGGGGGCGCCATGGGAGGGCCAAGCCTTTAAATAAGAGACACTGGGTGTTTTCTGATACTTAAATACAAGTGAGCTTGGGGAATAGAGAGGGAAGTTTTTTAGAGTCTGTTTTGAAACTTTCCCATTTCACCATTAATGGTGGCATGTAATTAAATTAGCCTTTAAGAGCAGCTACAGCTCCATGGGGTGGCACCATGGTGCATGAGTTGCTTCAGACACTTTAATTCTCTCTAACATCTTCCCACAGTAAAACAGTTACTGAATTTGAAAGTCATTGGGAGTAATTCCAGTAGATCTTGTTTATATACCATGTTGTGGAAGCTTCTCAAAAACTAGTGGTATAGATTGAGCCATTCTCTAAAGTAAAGCTATGTAGTTCAACATTTTTTCACATGGAGATTTTTTAGATATGGAGGTTTTGGTTTGTTTCTTTTTTAAGTGTTCATAGCTTCCTCCATGCTCTATTCCAGGCAAGGGGACGTGGTTTCTCCAGTTACCAAATAGCTTGTCTTTGGAAATGACTCATCTAATTGCCAATCATCATATCTTTCCAAGAGGCCATCGCGATTGCAGAGTGCCACTGTGTGTAACATTCTGAGAGATCACCAGAAAGGCTAATTTAAAGGAAAAATCAGACATGTACTAGACTTAATTTTAAAACCTACAGCTTTTCTTTCATTTTTCAATTATTCATTTTTCATACAAGAAACAATGGGTCCACTGTTGCATGCTGCAAATTGCAGGGAATTACTTTTGAAAGTAAGTAGGTCAAAGTTTTCCACCCTGGTCTTCAATTATTACAGCTATTTAAGTAATAATTGCTGTTCTAATTCCACTAGAACTCCAACTATGATTAAAAGAGAGATGACTAACTTTTCAGGGGCACACACTCATATTTCCTTGATTAGAAGAGCCAAGAAGACAATAGGAGACTCTGCCTTTCCTTACTTTTGACAACTTCCATTTGTACAGTAAGAATTCCACTGGAGTGGCAGCAGGATGACAGGCCCACCCTGCATTCTAATTCGGGGCGTCTGCACAGCCATGCTTTTCTCACAGGACCAGCCAGCCCTAATTTTCGGTGCGATTTAACTTCATTTAAAGGTGAATAAATCCCTGTCAACATGTCCAGTATAGTACTTGACGCGTCACACAACTGACATTATCTTGTGAAGTTCCAAGATTCTGATTTCCAAGGAAAAGATAACAAGGCAGAGTCTTCTCCCACTTCCTGGGTGCCTAGCTTGAACTTTCACTTCTAAAGATAAGTGGATTTTCCTCCCCCAAATTAGTGTCAGGTTTTTATCTGCTAAGGACTTTGAATGGCAACTGAGGGTATTAGAGCTCTCTGTTTATTGATGGTCAAACTATTTGTGGGGAGGTGAAGGGGTGGTCTTGGGGTTAGTATTTAAGCTCATTCACAAACCTGTCTTTATACTTTTTGTTCTGCCTTTTCTTCTGTCCTAGAAGTGTTAGAGCCAGGAGGGTAAACTGAGTCTGATGGTGGAACAAGAACCAAATATGTATGTTATTCCTGCTGCTTCAGTAAAGAGTAAACTGTACAGGCTTGGGAGGCCAAGCCCCCAGACTAAGGCACGATAAGGAGGCCAGAACAGGGGCGTGCTGGGCTTGGGTCGCCCACGACAGTTAAAGCATTGCCTTAATGCAACTGCTGCTAATACAACTGAGTACATAGAACTCCTCAGCTTGTGACTAAGGAATGCACAATTTGATTTACATTTAATTTCTGGCAGTTGTTAGGTTTCAGCTTGGAATAGTCCCTCACTGTGGAAGCTGCCAATGCAGAAAGGAATGTTCCAGGACTTATGTATTTCCTGAACACATTCTGGGTGCCAAATAAAACGTGGGTTAAACGAATAATGGAGTTAGTTTTTCAAGAAATGCACCAATTAATTTTAGAGTTTTCTGCTCTCTTAAACTGATACATACACATTCAGGAGCATAATTGAGACGGACAAAGAACAGAGGGAAATATGGAACTACTGGGGGCTCAGCTGGCTACTAAAAGTGATGTAAGGACTAGGTAAAGACTGCCATTCGGGTGTTTGGGAACCGAAGAAATGAGACACAGATGAGAAGAATAAAGATAAACGAAACAAAAACAAAAAATCATGATGGTGAAAACGTTGTCTAAGATTAAGTACCACTTTCTAGTTTAATAGCACCTGAGAACATGTTATTTTTCACTGATGTTCAGAAAGCTTTATTTCCTCCATCCCCTAACCAGTATGGCAAGAGTACAGGGACTTTGTGGGATAGCACCACGATAACTTCATACAGCTTCTGGGACTCTCTCTAAGCAGAGTTAATTAATATTATTTAACAGCATTAGTGTTCCCACACCATAAAAAAAGTAATTTCCCTATTGCAACGTCATCTAAAATTTTGTGACAGCTCAGACTCTTCTGTTTCCCTGAATGTCATTCAAAGGGAATACCATCAAAAAAAGCAAATTAACTTTTTTGAGATGATTTCTAAATTCAAAATTTGATGCCCAAATTTTCTAAGCAGATCACTAATGAAGCCCCCAAAACAAAGCTGATACCCTATAGCCTCCTGAGTGGGTGACCTTATTATAAAGGTCATAGGTTATTGGCTTCTAGAGTTTCACATGGTGCCTCAAGTCAGGAAAATATCTGTCCCCCAGGAAAGCGTCAGAACTATAGATATTGTGAACTCACTTTTTGGTAGTTTGGAAACAAAAATTAAACTCTTTGTATACTTGAATAAACTTCATTTTATCTATTTTCAATGGATTCAATAATGGAACTTAGAGGTATTAAACATGTGGATTCAGAAAAATGTAATGATTTCAGTCTTCAGGCTATTTATAAAATGTGTTCCAAGCCCTTGTAGATATGTTTTACTTTACTACTGGCTTTAAAATATGAAACTGATAGGTTGAAATAAAACATTTTCAAATGGGAAAAGAAGTACTGAAATTATATTCCTTTTGGAAGGTCATGACCTCTTTGCACTTCCGTCTGCCTTCTAATGACCCCTGCCTCTGGCAAAAGCACAGGCTTTTAAAAGAGCAGAGGACTATGCTGATGGAGTGCCAAGAAGTCAAAGACCTCTATTTATTTTTAATTTGTTTGAACACCTTGCATGTACTGTACTAGAGTCTATAGCATTTTTTCTATACCTTTATCTTCTAATACAATCTAGTATGTATGTTTCTGCTTGCTTTTGAGAGTAGAGATTACACTTTCAGATAATAGGGAAATCTCACTTCTCCGCTGTGCAATTTCCTTTCCATCTTTCTTTTCTCATTTTCCCACCTTGAGAGGCCTCCTTGCTATTTCAAACCCTAATAGGTTACTCAGTATGCTTGCTATAGACATGGCCACGGATTTAAGCTATCATATTTCTTCTCCTTTCTATTATTCAGCTTCAAACTCTTTTTTAAAAATTCCTCTCTTTCTACCTCAAATTGGCTGTTTAAGATCACTTTCCTCAATAGTCACTGAGAGGCCCTTCAGAGAAAAAGATGTTTTTCAGCTGTACCCTGGACTACCATCTTCCTGGAGCCAATAAATTGTGCCTTGAATGAGAACTAAGGGAGGGAAGGGACAGCAGAGTAAGAACCTGGTAGGCAAATGTAGCCAACTGAGGTTATACTTGTGCTATTGTGATATAATAAGAAATACATGCATTTGGTCTTCCTCTCCAGTTCCTAGCACAGACCTCCTAAAAACCCTTGTAATTTCCTGAGTGATAGGGGTGGCAAGGTTATATCTGTTATAATGTTTGGTCTCAGTCAGTGGGTCCTCTTACAAAAGTTTCTAAGTGAATCTCTTGAGGGATCAGAATGTCTTTTTTTGTACGCTAGTGAGATGATCGATGCCTGGAGGTCCCTGTATAGCTTCAGGTTGGTGGCCGGAAAGACCAACATGTGATTAGAGTGTTGGAACTTTTAGCCTCACCGTGAGATGTGTAAGAGGAAAGGGGCTGAAGGTTGAGTTAATCATCAATAGCTAATGATTTCATTAATCCTGTGTAGTGGAATGTCCATTAAAATACACTAAAGGAAGGGATTCGGAGAGCTTCTGGGCTGGTGAGCGCATCGGGGTGCTGGCAGGAGGGTGTGCCTAGAGAGGGCGTGGAAGCTCTGTGCCCCATCCCACAGGCCTGGCCCTACACATTTCTTCCATGAGGCTGTTCCTCCGGTATATCCTTCATAATAAACTGGTAATAGCAAGTAGAGCACTTTCATTACTTCCGTGAGCCATTCTAGCAAATCATCAAACATGAGGATGTGATTGTGGGAACCTCCAATTTATAAGCAATTGATCAGAAGTATGCGTCCCAGACTTGTGATGAGTGTCTTGAGTGGGGGCCATCTTGTGGAACTGAGACTTTAACCTTTGGGGCCTGTGCTAACTCCATGTAGTTCAGACTAGAGTTGAGTTGTGGGACACCCAGTTGGTATCCAGAGACTTGGAGAATAGGTCGGTGTGGGAAATCCCCCCACCATACATGGTAGGAGTGAAAAACACTTAGGTTTGTATACATGTGCAAGCCAGCAGTGGTGCTTCTCCTATGTCTTCAATATCCCTTTACTGCTGTTCTTGTTGGCTCTAAATGCTGTCTAAGAAAATTGTGCTCTGGAGAACTCAGTATGCTCATGGCATATCTTGTACCTAGACATGGGCCTCAAGACAAAATCTTTCCAAGCAGGCTGTTATTAACATAAAACAGTGGCTCTCAATTTTGTCCCCTCGGGGATATTTGACAAACTCTGGAGACATTTTTGATTGGGTGGGTGCTCCTAGCATCTAGTGGTAGGAGCCAGGGGTGCTGTTCACCTCCTTGCAATGCACAGGACAGTCTCCAATGACCACAAAGGATGAGTTGGCCCCAAATATCCATAGTGCTGAGAGCGAGAAACTAAAACATACAGGTCATACGGCTAGAAAGGACATAAGTTCTAGTTGAGAGGCATGCCAAGCTTTGGAAAACACCAAGTTTTAGATGTTATTTTACTGACAAAATCAAAACTAACACTTCATCAAGGACTCGAGAGCACACTAAGCATTGCCACAGTAAATAGCTACTCATTTTTACACGAAGACAGCTGTCCATGGGTATGATACGATACGCTTCATCACAGGGACCCCTCTGAAGGCTTGTGTAAGAACAAAGAATAAAACGAAGTTTATGTTATCCCCAAGGGCAACTTGTGCTTTGAAAACAGGCTTTTGGAAAATAGCTTTTTTCTCCCCTTCTAAATCTTTTTGAGGCTACAACAGAGTATTTTCTTCAAAGTTGCTTCCATCTGTCCCTTTTTATGAGACAAGTTTTCCAAATACGTGAAAGGCTGTGTTACTGCATTGTTTCCCAAAGACTGGGGATTCGGAGGTCTTAACTGGCTTAACAACAAAATAGAGGGACATTTTACAGGGCTGATCTTCTCATAGCACGTTCTTGGGTCTGTCTAATTACAGAAACCTCCCAGGTAGGAGGTTGGATGACTCTCATATACTTTATCCAAAGGAGGGATAGAATACAGCCTGTGGAAAAGGGAGGAAGAAAATTAGAGAATTATAAAGTGTATTAGAGCCACAAATCCATTGAGTATTAATGGATCATAAGATCAGGGGAAATGGCCAACTAAAAGAATGGGATAGTGTGTGTGTGTATATATATAAAAATTTTTTTTCTAAATCCTATAATTTTGAGTCTTGTTTTAGATATATTTTCAAGATGTATGTGGATGTCAATTGTGGTAAAACAGGGTTATTATCTGTACATTATAGCCTCTTAATGGAATATAGAAAGATAATGGGATTCCTTCGAACATCTTCTATAATTAATCTGGATGGCAATTTATTCATATGTGTGGAGCTTTTAGTGCCATTAAGAGCATGCAACCTCCCTACATTATGGAACTTGGGGTGACCTTCACAGAAGAAGAGTTTGTTTAGGAGAATGGTGCAAAAAACAGAAGAATTCCAAAACAAAATTCTTCTATAAGTGATAATATTTTAAAATACAGAACTCTGGGCATTGTGGGAGGAAACACATTATTAACATATTTATTTCTCTAAAGCAGAAAAGTCTCCGGCAATAATTAGGGAACAATTTTACAGGTCTCAAAAGGCTTTTGTGCTGCAACTTTTAATTAGGTGGTGGCAGAGGCAATTGAAGCAAGCTTGTCCTGAGTCAGATGGCTCTACTCTTCTTTGCTTGCTTTTTGGTTCTAGTTAATTTCTCCTCACCTGAAATTCTTATGTTGTTGTTGTTGTTGTTGTTTGTATAATGGGAAGACCCTAAGAAGACAGAATATTTGCACTTAACTTCTATGGCTTGCTTTTTTAGTTTTACTTCAGATAAAATCATTCTTAAGATTCTGGGGTCCTGGCAGTTGGGACCAGCGACCATTCCTCTGTGCCAGAGGTGACAGTATAGAAATGCTTTCCTGCATAAAAGCTACTTTAAGTTATCCATGCCTGAAAAGTGGTAAATGAGACATTTCAGATTGGATGGCCTCTTTTATGGGGAAAATCTTCATGAACCTAAGAGACAGGTCCTCATTCTGGTGTGCCTAAAGGCGCATGGCTTTGAAAAAGTCATTTATAAATCAATTGTGTTCACTTCTGAACTCGGATAATAAAATCTGATACCAACTGCCTTAGACTGGGTTCCCTTGAATGTAGGGCATAAAGTCAAGGTGTGCATACAGGTAGTTTGTCTGGTATTGTGATTTTGGGGAGCAACAGCATAGGATGAGAGAGTAAAATAGGGAAGGAGGAAAGACAATAGGATGCATTATTGAGTTGGCCACCACTGTGGTTAATTGACACTTGGGACCTTCTGAGAGCTTCATGAATGGTAGCTCAGAACCGTCCACCCAGGGGTTGAAAGGGAGAAGCATGTTTTATTGGTTTCTATCCCCATTGGTTGAAAATGGCAGTGGTGTTGATGTTGCTCCACTCCTGGTTGCATGGACATGAGTGTATGGGAGATGCCCCTGAAATCCATGCTGGAGATCACAGAAGCCCAGGCAGGAAGTGAGAGGCATATGGCACAGACCAGCTGAAGAATTGTCTGGTTGCCTATCTCTGTGCCCTAAAACCAGATTAGATAACTCTGTTTCCTATACATATTCTTTCTACCCTCACCTCTGCAAATTCACTCATGCAGTTTTCCTGATGTGCCTTCACCTTTGACTGAAGAATTCCTGACTGTTACTCAAGCCTAAGTCAAATATAACCTCTCTCCATGAAGTCGTTCCAAAATGTGGTAAATAAAGGCTGTGCTTACCTGATAGTGCTGCTCTGGGGATTAAATAAAAAAAGAATGCTTGGAAAGTATTCACAAGTCTCAGGCATCGAAAGAACAATCAATCAATTGTTGTTGCTCTTTTAAAATTATATTTTAATCTCAGTGATGATTATGTTTGCTAGATTATTAAACACAAGGAGGGCAGACACTGTCTTGACCATCTGTAAAAGCCTTGCACACACGTGGTAGCTGGTAGGTGTCTGTTATGTTGTGGGTCATGAAAAGATGTGTTGAAGTCCTAACCCCCAGTACCTGAACATGTGACCTTATGGGGAAACGGTCTTTTACAGAGGTATTTCAGTTACAATGAGATCATTTGGGTGGGCCCGAATCCAATATGACTGGTATACTTATAAAAAGGGGACATTTTGAAAGAGAGACAGATATACAGAGAGAAAAGATCATATGAAGGCTCAGAGACGATGCCATCAATAAGCAGTGAACAACTGAGGTGACCAGAAGTGAGAAGAGAAGACTGGAACAGATTCTCTGTCACAACCCTCAGAAGGAATATGCTGATTTTCATATTCCAATATGCTAATTTCAGGCTTCTAGCCACCAGAACTGTGAGAATAAATTTCTATTATTCTAAGCCACTCAGTTTGTTGTACAGCAGCCCTAGGAAACAAATACAGCACTCAATGAATATTTGAATTAATTTGAATTGATAGGTAGATGACTAAGATCTGAGTATAATTTTCTTTTTATAGTGGTCCATCCTACATGGCTTTTAAGACCCAGATACATTTCTAAAAGTCCCATAGTTCTTCCCGGATCTTTTGATTGCAGGGAGAGTTTTCCTATCAGCTAATATATAGTCCTTTTTTCACTCGATACAGACACTGCTTTGTGACTTTTCTTGAAGAAGGAAACAACTTGTCTTTTAAAATTTATGGTCCAGGTATATATGTAAGTCTTTGAAAGGGAAACATGCTGTTTCACCCACAGGGCTCAGCGCCCTCTTGGGTACCTACTAAATGCCTTGAATGTTAATGCCCAAATCTGCTTCGCAACTAGTGTCCATGTCTGGGGACGAGGCTCTGTTCTCATCCATGTGTAGCCAGTCTAACATCATTATCATGACATGAGAGGGCTCCTGGGGTGTTGATGACTCTAACAATGACTCTCATCAACACTGGTGGTATTGGGACAAATAACTACAAATATTTATATATGCTTTCACAAAACATGCCCAACTAGCCATCGCCAAGTCCAGGTAGGCAGCTGAGCACAGGGGCAGCTGGCCAGCAGGGAAACATACACATCTGTTAGACACACACACCCTTAACTTACAACAGGAGTTTTTTAAAACATATGACTCAAATATATCTAGTTGGTTGCTGTTGTGCCAACAGATTAGTATTTGCTTTACCACTTCTTATCCCAGCTTGCCTCATTAAGAACAACTAATGGAACCCACGACTTTGGACTTATCATTACTCTCCAGTCTCTTTATTCTTTAGCTTAACACTTTTTAATGATCATTTTTCTGTAGTTTGTGGGGCTTAAAATTTTTTAATGAGTGTTTGCTAAGTAGTTGACTCTGATTCTGTGTATAGGTTTTCTGTGTTGCCACCTTCCCTAGTCAAGCTAGGTAGGCTTCGGATATGAAAAAGAAAAGAAAAGAAAAAGAAAAGAAAAGTAAAGAAACTTAATAGAAATAACTTATTTCCTTATTTGTTCATGTTTTGTGCAGACATTGGCTTTGAACCATCATCCGGAAATGCTTTCATGAGAAATTCATGAAAGCAAAAACACTTCTATGCCTAAGTTCTAAGTAGTGATTGATGCAAAACTGAACAATTAATATCACTTTATTCTGGTATGAAACAGAAAACAGAATTATTTTCTTTTTAATAAGCCTTCTAAATTAATAAATGGGATGGGTCAGGAGGGAATTACTGACACCAAAGGGTAAAATGATTTAATGAATATGGATGTATTTTGAAAATTTAATTAAATATGGTTTCAGATTATAATTTGTTCTGATATTTTATTAAAATGTTTCCATGTGTAACTATAAAAATATGCATACACCATGCCAATATTTTGTAGTCATTTGAGGTTTATTCCTGTAAAGTGTTTAAATTAAAAGCAATGCCAACATTTTCTTTTGAGTTACTATAGCTCCTATAAAGTGTTAAAAAAAATAAAAATAAAAGACCCCAGAAGCTCATACTGTGTCATTCCTCCAAAAGAGTTTCTCATTCAGTTTTCTCCCAGAGAACTTCATACATATACGAGCGTTGGACAGAGCAGGGACTTCTTATAATTCACAGATGCAAGGACCCCGATGTCTAGCAGAGTGAGATATATGAAATTCAAACTTTGTGGGGAAAAAATGAGTCAATTAAAGAGCTAATTATACTGACTTTTATTTACATTGGATGATGACTGACTTGGTGCAACATCAGTAGGGTGAGTGGTCACCACAGTCTGGCTTTAGGACCAGCCGAGGTCTTGGCTGCAGCAGAGGGCATACTGGCCAGTGAAGTGTCACTCCTGGGCTTTGAGTTTTTGGTGTTTTTTTTCTTTTGTAACAAATGAACTCTAGTACAGGTTGGTACCTGATTATGGGAAAGGTGTTCATATACCTGAAGTCACACTGATGTAATATTGCTTGCTGAGCTGCGCAGCTACACAAACCCAAGACCTCATTGCGGAGTACATGACATCCCTGTGGTGAGAATCACACCAGGGGACATCAACCAGTAAGCTATATCAGTAGTTAAAACATCAAAATACTCCCACATAGCTGGTAAGTAGCTGCTGTCTTAAGCCCCTGGGAGCTCCCCGCCCTGCTTACCCTCCATCACTGCTCCAGCCTCCCCCGTTCCTCCCATGGAGCCATCTCTGTTCCTTGAGTTCTAGCAAGTTAAAGATGAACACTTGGCAAGCATGTAGTCTCCTGGTTCAGCTCAGGAAAGACTGATCCATTCTTATTAATTGATGCCAAGCCTCTGAAATGTGAAATATTTTGAATATAATTTCTGAAGTCATAATGTTATCCTGATAGTTGTTAGTCAAAACTCACTCATTCTCAAAGGGTCAGTGTGTCTTGGGTAAAAAAAAAATAAATTTAATTCATTTTCAAAGACTTGTTTTTTTTTCATAGGCATACTTCTTTCACCCCATTGAATCTTTCTAAATGGAAATGTTTAAACACTCTGGATATTTTTTAATGAAATGTATGTCTTGGTCCATAAGGTAAGGAAATCAATCTAACACAATTTTGTTCATTACTGAAAAAGGCCTTAAGTCATAATTTGAAAGTGTTTGCTGCCCTTTTGCATTTAAATTATAGAAAAAAAGATTTTAATTAAAACTAGTATTTGAAAGTATATGATTAACAGCAGTAACACTCTTAGGGATGAACCTTTCCTTCTGCCATCTTGGAACTTGTTTATAATTTACTAATAAGCTGGTATATATAATTTCTCACATACTATTTCAACAAAGCCAAAAATCAATGGTGAAATGTTTCAAGCTACAAGAACATGGCCTTCCATGTAACCAAGGGCAAAATTTTATCTTTCATATCTTTTTGGAGAAGAACACAATTAACTACTTGGCATTACTCTTCCTCGTTTCTTTTGTTTGTTTGTTTGTTTGTGTTTTTTTTTACTAAAAACTAATGCCAGGCATAAAATTTTTTCTCCATTAAAAAGGGCACTGGTTAAAAACTAGGTTGTAAATTTGCATATTTGAAACCCAAAGAAGAGATCCTTAAAGGGTTCAAGTACTAAAAGTGTGCAAAGAGCCACAAACAAATTAAGCAGAAGAAGTTTGCACAGCAGGTGGGCCATTTGCTTTGCCACTGTAGACTTGCATTGGCACTGTTAATTACACCTTATAGATATTATGTTCCAGAGGGTGTTTTTTTCAGTTTATGTAGGTTTTGCCACTATATGTTTCATATATTCTCTGTGTGAAACTTTATGCCCTAGATTTAAATTTCCTAGAAGTCAAAGATTACATCCTTTGCCCTTTTTTTGAAACCTGTGTTCCTCCATTGAGGAGTACCAGAGCAATTAGCAAACATTGCTAATGATGACACTGCAATGATATTGAGGAAGAGGAGGCTGATGAAGATAAAATATAGTTCATTGGAAATATAGATGGAGGCTAGCATTTAATTAAATTCCTCATTAGGAAGTCTGGGGAACCAAGGCTTCGAACCTGTTACAAAAATACCTTTTTGCATTAGTTACATTAAGACGAAGCAGTAAGGAGCAGGGTTCCTGGCTGCTCTGCATCAGTGTAAGCTCTGCTTTTGAACATTCTGCGTGCACAAGAACTGGAGAAAGATAAATAAATGCACAGGACACCGAGGACCCTGTCTCTCTGAGGTTCCAACTCATTTTGGCCTGTGGCTCTGTGTCCTGGAAATATTTCAAAGTGAGCACTGGCAAATGTTCCTGGTACAGGGCTGGCCTTTCTTCACCTGTGTTAGGTAATTAGCATCACCTTTAGTATTCCCATGTTTTCGTCCTTGTTTACCAGACCTGAGCAGTACATTCTTTTTGATGTATGGCTACCTGTATTTTGCCAAGGTAGAATCATGAAATGTTTCCCTCTGTGTTCTTTATCACACCCTATAAGGAGCACACACTATTTCTTCAAACACAGGCAGTAACTAGGCACTCCCCCTTGGGTTCCTATATATCTCTACAAGTCATATAGCCAGTGCTTTTCAACGTCTTTCACACCACAACTCCTCTAAAAAAAAAATGATAAAAATGTGTGCAGCACATACAGGGGCAAAGGACTGAGGGTAGAGGGGGGAATCAGTATCTCCGCACATTTGTAACCTATCAAGGTGGGGTGTGCATGCACCTGGTGGGAATTCTGTCATTGACTAAGGCACTTGGCACTGCCTTCTTTCAGCGTGTAACAATAGTGAAGCAACATACCTTTAAACGTCTTGTCCATACGTTTTTCCATTTGAAAAATCTTTCACTCATTCAGTGTAAAATTTATTGTTAGGCTATATATAGCTAACCCTATGCCTCCATGTTAGATTAGGCATACAAAAATAAGGATGCCATATTTTCTGCTACTTAGTGGATTTACATATTTCTGAATAGAAGCTCTACCAGCAGGGCGTTCATTTTTCTCCCCTGCTTGCCTTCTCACCACTCCCCCTCCTAAATCTGTCTGTCTTCTATAGTGAATTATAATATAGTGAATTATACCCACTGGTTTCTTGGTTTATCAACAGAAAGCATTTTGGTCCTCTTGGCTTACTAAACAGGCAGCCTGCTTCTCTTTTTCTAAATATATTGCTCGAGCTTTAAAATAGCCAACATCTTAAGCAACTCAAACTGCTAGAAAAATCGAACTTTGTAAACCCTCGATAAAGATTTGTCATGATAGGATATCACAATTGGAGCAGAAGTTACGGAAACCAGACACCTATCGAGTGTAAATGTGGAGAAGTGGGTGCTGTTTCTTGATCTCCCCATTTGTCGAAGCTGGTCCCCTTGATCAGGGCAGCCTTCATGGGCATGAGACCTGTGCAGTCGCACAGGGCATGTGCTTACAAGGACCCCATGCTGGGTTTCGTGTTCTGCCATCGCCATCTTGAATGTCTTCATGTTTGGACAAAGGGGTCCACATTTTCACTTTGCACTGGGCCTGTGAATTACATAGCATGTCCTGCTCCTGATATGTTGCTCTGGGGTTTGTTCATTCTTTGCCTTTCTGCTAAACAGTCCCTTGAAATCCGTAGTGGTTGGTTTTGACAATAGAGAGTTGAGCTAGTGAGGAAGTGAAAAGTTTGGAAAACTGGTGCGGCCCAGCACTGAGGACTTACTGGGACCCCACTGAGGGCCACCTCTCCCTGCCCCCTCTCTCCAGCCACCAACTAGCTCTGTCAGTCAGCTGAGGTGTGAAGGACAGCAGCAGTCTGCTTAGTGGGGACTGCCTTCTGTCACTCCTGGCAAGGTCTAAGGAGACTCTCACCTTTTGGTGGCATTTGCCGCCCACCTTCATCCCTCGAACTTTCCTCTTTTCAAATCAGAACAGAGAGAAAAAAACAAAAGCCAGGTCTCCTCTGCTGTCTTTCTGCTCAGCAGTGAGTCCTGTTCAGCTGTGTGGTATTTTACTCCCAAATAGGTCCCAAGTTTAATCCTGTTACCATGGTGATCAGTTGCTCTCTCTCTACACAGCCATTTTTTACCTTTCCCTTTCTTCAACAGGAAATTTGTATTTTATAACTTCCCCTTGAAGCCTGTTCCTCTTAGCAGTCCAGCATCACTTCTCTTACTGGATGAAAAGACTTCCTTTTTAGATTTAAAGGGGTTCAGCCTCCTTTTAATAGGTTTACACTGAATTTGTACATGATTTAACTGTTTCTTTACTCCATCACATACCTTCATTCATAAGAAACTGTGCTTTAAACTTCAACATAGTGTGGTCAAATATTTGGATTGCATAGGGTGAATGTTAACATAGGTCATGTCAATAAAACACTGCTCATGTACTTGTACTTGGAACACAATGTGACTTGCTATAAAGTTAAAACAAGCAATGGATAGATTACTAGAAAAGAGTGTTCTAAGAGGCTATTTCACAAGTTTTGTGTATGGGGGTCGAAATGTAAACCTACACAGTTCTGTATCACCCCAATTAAGACAAGGGAAAAAAATACTGGAGGGACAGAAGCCACGCATGTTTCCTAGTGTGGAACAGATGGATGCTATTTTATAAATAGTGACAAAGAGGAGGCTATTTTTAATCTTTTGACATTTCGATGATAAAAGGAGATGAACTTGAAGCTTAGAAGAGGTTGTCACAGATGGTTTAAACAAGCAAATTCGGCTTTTTCAATGAAATAGATGTTTTAGTGGGGACGTTAAGGTAACATTAGCCAATAATCATTGGCCAGGGATCTCAGGTAAATATCCATTCAACATGTATTTTTTTAATACATCTTAATTGTATAGTTACTAAGTCTGAGTGGTTGTGCTGGGATTCTGCTTAAACTGGTCAGATCCAGTCCCTACCCTAGTAATCATTGTCTACCAAGAATGTCAGACAGTAAGAAGAAAATAATGGGGTCAAGTGTCAAGATGGGGAATAACAGAACGGAGCCTAAATTAGCCTAAGGAAGAAGAGCTCATCCCTGACTGTACATTCAGATCACCTTGGAGAGCTTAAAAACAAAAGCCAAGAAAAAACCAATTCTCTAGCCCTGCTCTAGACCAAGTACGTTAAAATCTCTGGAGGTCAGCTAGAGGCCTCAGTGATTGTATAGGCCCTGCAGGTGATTCTTGTGAATCAGGGTTTACCCACAGGGCCATGGTCTCAAACCTCAATTAGCATTCCAATCACCAGAAGTGCTTGTTAGAGCTCACGTCCTTGAGCCCCAGGCCCAGGGAGCCTGGTTCAGCAGGTCTTGGGTACGGCCCTAGAATGTTCAAGTTCCTGTAACAAATTCCCAGGTGTCACAGAGACTGTTAGTCAAGGGACCATGTTTTCAGAACCACCAGGACCACTTCCTAAGGATGTGATGTTTTGTCCAGGATCAGAAGGACATGTGGACAAAACAAAAGCAGGTAATTGGGGTGGGCTTGGGGGATGGAGAATGGCTTATGAAAAGGCCCGGGTTATGAAAGAGCACTTGAGAAATGGAAAAAGGTCTTTTATGCTTGGAACACAGAGAGTGATGTTCATTAAGAGTGTTTAGAAATACAGTAAAATTGGTGCGCAGGGAACGTATCTTGAACGACATTGTAAGCCATACTGAGGAGTTTGTACCTCCGATGACACGATCTGAGCCTCATTTTGGAAAGTTAATGCAGCTATAAGAGTCCAGCTAGAGGCGGCTGTAATAATGCTGATGGCAGGGCCCACGGAGAGAAGGAAGCAGATTGAAGGATGAATTCATAGAATTTTAAGATGAATTGTGTGGTGGCTGGTGAAAGACAGGGAAGTGTCAAGGACGATTCCAGCTCCTTGGGCCTGGAAGACTAGGTGGAGTGTGCAGCCACTTGCCATGACGTGAAACAAAGAAACTTGGTCACTTATATAAGCTATGAACTTCAACAGATCAAATTGCTTTGAACTTCAGGCCATGGGTAAAGTACTTGACATAAAACGTAGCCTGTAAGTTCTCCTATCTCCTGCCTTCTCCACTTAATATCTATTCTTTTTCTCAGCTGCGGGAAAGCACAGATCTCTAAGCACATAGTTTTATGTTCTTAATAATGGCCTAACCACAGTGTAATTTCCCCATCTCCCATGCCAAAATATCTATGCTTTTAATCATAGTCAGATGACAGAAAACCAAGGTGGTACTCCAGTTACACTAAAATCAAAAGACATGGTAAGGGCAATTCTTTATTTCCTTATTTTGCCAGTATTTGCAATATAAAACTTTAAAAGTGAGTTTTGGGAAGCATCCAAGTCCAGTTTCTTGAAGTGCCTCAATATTTCATACTAGCAGTGTATCGTTTTGTGTGTATACTGGGACCCCTTTATGAAAGGTGCTTGAAGGACAGGACTAATGTTGGCTTCATATGCTGACTCTTATCAGGGCTTTTCTGTGTGTACTTAAGCTTCAGAGGAAATTATTTGACCTAGGATAGAACAAATCCATCTAATAATCAACAGTGTTTTAGTAGGGTTTTACTCTACACGTGCCCTATCAAGAATGCAATCTGTTGACCACTGCTGTGTTTTGTTTTGTTCCTCACACTATGAGTGCCACAAATATTGAACTCCAGTTTTTTCAGGTTTGTTACTGGTGGGTGAGTGAGTTTTTTTGTTTTGTTTTGTTTTTTAAACCGTATGGCCTCGCAGGTGGAAATCTTTGACTCAGAATCTTAACTTCAATGAAACGTTTGTTGGCGTGACCACTTCTGGGTAATTGTTGGCCCAGTGTTTTGTGAAACACGCCCTTAACACCCTTATTTCATATATTATTAAGTCAGAGGGCTTTGCAGAAAAAGGGTATTATAATAATTCAAAATGATTTGGGAAAATATTTTAAAGTCCTTTTCCTTGAAATATTCCGTTTTGAATTGTGGGATATTACCCCCCCCCAAGAAAATGAGCCTTTCTGTTTTGTCTGAGCACATGGTGAGCTCACCATCTGAGCACAGGGCAAGCTCGGCTTAGGATGAGTCCCTGAAAAGAAGCAGAAATATTCTGTTTTTTTAATTCATTGAGAATTACTTTTACAAATGTGACATATTTGCTTTCAATCCTCAAAGCAACAGCCATTTTTATACTTTATCCTCTGAAAAATATGTCAAATTTCTTTGACTCTGTATGAAATGCATGTGATAAATCAGAGAGAAAACAGTTTTCTCCTTTGCCATGAATAAAATAAAAATAAGGTTGGGGCCAGT
>NW_017731583.1:1767737-1771408 GCF_001890085.2 Hipposideros armiger
CTCCAAAGGCTCTAGGGGAGACTCCTTGCTGCCTCTTCCATTCTCTGGTGGCTTCAGGCATTCCGTGGCTTGTGGCTGCATCACTCCAACCTCTGTCTCTATCTTCACGTGGCCACTTTCTCCTCTGCTTCTCTCCTCTGTTGGTCTCTTACGTGGACACTTGCCATTAGATTTAGAGCCCATTTGGATAATCCAGGATGAATTTCATCTCGAGATCTTTAACTTAATTACACCTATAAAGACATTTTTCCCAAAGAGGGTCACATTTATTGGAGATTAGAATGCCAGCATATTTGGGGGTGGGGCACCTTCAACCCTGCTACTCCCCTATTCTGAATTTTGTCACCATAGTTTTAAGTATTGCTTGTTCTTGAATGTCCTATATATGGAATCATACCTATGTTCTCCTCAGTGTCTGGATGTGTTCACTGTTCTGCTTTTTAACAAGAAATCTGATCAGAAAAGGCTTCTGAAGCATCTCTACAGCTCATTTACTTTCCTGTGAGACCAGAAGAGCAGAACAGCGATGACTGTCCGTAGCTGAGAAAATCTGGCAGCTTCCATGAAGCCCTCGCCAGCTCAGCCTTCCCATGTAGCACATCGTACAGCAAACTCCGACCCTGGATCCAGGAATGTTAACCTGAGATTCCCCGGTTCTAAGAGAGTCAGTGTGTAGGAATTGAACCCATTCCCACCAAAACCTCACATCCAAGTGCCTCCGAAGGAGTCAGTTGAGGAATAGCCTTGCTTTCAATAATAATATCCTCAAACTCACAAGGGTAGAGACTGTTTTATGGTTCTAGATCCAGCCCTTTCCACTTACTTGAAATTCATTGTAATGCATTTGTTTCCTTCTCTTTAACAAATGGATGGGGCTCCCTAAAATTGAAATGTTATTTTCAAGTACATATTTACGATAGCATTGCCTGTGCTCAAGCAGGCAATTTTAAGGTGATCTTTAAGTATAACCAGGCAAATTCACACCTCGAATGAATTCTGCCAAGGTATTTCTCATTAATCTTGGGACGATCGCAGGTGCATTTATTAATGCAGAGAACTTCGTGTTAGAATACCATGATCCTTTCTGACATATTAAGCCATTTTTAATTTGCTCTTATCATCCAAAGCCCTCTCTCTTTCAAAGATGTTAGATAACTCTAGGGTGTTAAGCAACATAGAGTAATTTGGGGGTGCAAGTGAAAAGCAGGAGGCGTTATTAATCTTGTGCAAATGCCTATCTAATTTTCAAAGGATCCAGGCACCATGGCAAGCAGGAAGATCCATGAGCTATCTGGGGGGGAAATAATTTCCTGTTTATTTAATTGATCCTCTGTAACTTTTCTCTTGGCAGGTATAGTTCACTAATGGAATTTGCACGGTGCAATCATTATTAGAAATGTCAGTGTGACATTTGATTAATCCAGTCCTTTTAGATTTGGAGCACAAATCATGCATTTATTCTAACAATGTAATTGCTTATTATTCTCCCTTTTGCTTTTCAGTATATTTAGAGATTCCCTTAACACTTTCATCTTTAGCATATAGGTGCATTATGCCTCTCTGTAGGTCAGGCCCATTCCAGTGCGATATTATAGACTGATTGATAGAGCATCAGAAACTTGTATCAAATTTTGTTACCGGTTTCATCTTCATAAATTAGTCACGTCTTTGGTGATTTCTAGTGCTAGCAATTAAGTACAGGATTTTATAGNTTCAAGCAATTAGTAGCTGCTCCATAAACATTTGTTGAATAGACGCTAATATTTTGTCATCTATTTTAGAATGTTTATTGTTTTAAGTTTTATTTGTGCTACAACTATACATATGCATCAATGCCGGTCTTTTTCCCTGTGATTTTTAGCTGTCATTTATTCTTAGTCCACTTTATTCCCAAGATTATAAGCATATTTGATACCTATTTTATTATAGTACTTTTATGGTTTTACTTTTTAACATTATTTTTTTCCAATTCTTGTGGAACGAAGTTGGTGAGATTTAGTGAGATAGGGGTCTTGTTTTACATTTTTCCAACCACTATTATTGACTGTTCTGTCTTTTACATATAATAATACCACATTTATCTTATACTAAATCTCTATGTATACTTAGGTCCATTTACAAATTCTCTATTCACTTTCACTAATTCGCTACTTTGATGATCTTTTTATAACTTAAATTTTATTTACTTTGAATACATAATACAGTCACGTGGTTCAAAATTCAGAAGATACAAAGGGTATATACAGGAAAATGTTTCTCCTACCTGCTATCCTACCAATCAAGACCTACAAGCAAACAACTGAGCTCCTGGCCATTCTTTTTTTAAAAATAATATATTTTAGAGATTACTATGCATCTTACTTTTTGTAAAGCTTAACAATAAATTATATTATATCAATACAAAAGGAGCTTCTTTAATCATTTCGTATGAGTGGGATGTAACATGTTCAAAGAATCTTGTATTGATGGATGTTTAGGTTTTTACAAACTTTTGCTGTTACAGAAAATACTGGAATCATTAACCTTATACAAACTTATTTTTGCATGTGTGAAGAATATTTCCTAGAAGTGCAATTGCTAGGTCAAAGGCTAATACATTTGTATTTCTGACAGATATTGACAAATGGTCCTCCATAAAGGTTATATTAATTTTTATTTCTACTAATAATGGATGAGAGTGTTTACCCTCCATGCCCCCCATACACATACATTCTGTGTGGTTTGGTAGTACTGAGTCTTTACCTAGGCTATTTTTTTAATCCCATTAAATAATTAAACAGCAGATTTTCTTAATTCAAAGATTTATGGACTATGAGACATTTCTACTTAATAAAATATGCCAGACATAGAAAATCTCTTAGGTTTTTATTTTAATTAAATATTCACTCATTTTAGTATCTGTAGTTGTTTATTTTGTCTGCTTTTAATGTAAGATTTGTAAAGATTCAATTATATATAGACTGTCCATTGCTTAATTAATACTCTCTCACACATCTAACACCTTATTTCCGATAATCCCTTAAATGTTTGAAGTTGTATTTCAACTCTAAAGCCGCACACATTTAGATATGTTTTAGTAAATTAGAATGCAATGGAAAAAAAGTTATCAATCAAGGATTTTCTCAAGGTCTCTGATTTTTATCTCAAAGGATACTTTGTAGCTCACAAGCCAAATGAGAAGCTTCATGTAGGAAAAAAAAAGAGACAAACAAACAGACAAGCCCTACAATAAATCCTGCTGAGGAGAAACCAGAATTGGGCTTATAGCTTCAATCATTATAATCAAACTTGCAACAAAACAAAACAAACATGGGATAGTTGTCAAGTTACAAGCAAGTCAGAAATGATTCTCATACCCAGTTTTTCTAGTGCATTTTAGATGTGTCATTGCATTAAAAATGGTTTTCCTAGCAAAATATAGTAAGTGTAATCATTTTATTCAGAGAGCCTTGCCTAAATACTGCTATCTGGAAATATTAGTGTGTTAAAACGAACTTGGAGGATTTATTTTCACTTTTAAAAGATTACCTCATTTTGTGTTATTTTACCTTGGTATTGAGGGATCACATCCACCTAACAAAGTGCATACGATGTACTCCTTAAGTGTTGGCTGTACCTATCCCGAGTAGCCACCACCCAGCACATTCCTTCCACTCCTTAGCGTCCCCCTG
>NW_017731583.1:1773633-1791062 GCF_001890085.2 Hipposideros armiger
AGAGGAGTTTGGGGAGTGAGATGTTATGAAGAATTATTGTTTTTTTGTGTAAGATGGTCAAGGTAGGTGAAAAGATTGCATTTGGGAAGGCAGTGAAGGAGGAAGCTGTGTCAATATCTTGGAGAAGATCATTCCAGACAAAGGGTGAACAAGCCAGAAACCTTGGAGCGGGAACATGCCTGGCATGGAGACCTAGGAGGCCAGTGAGTACAGGTGAGATGGGATGGAGGTAACTCAGAGAGCTGGTGGAAGTCAGATCATGTCGAGCCTTGTAGACCACAGAAAAATATTAAATTTTACTTTGACTGAACTGCAAAGCCACTGGAAATGACCATGTTAAACTTTACCTGAGCCCTGCGCTCCTGAAAATCACCCGTGGTTGAAGGAATCCCCCCACCAAGAAATGGCTTACTGCAAAGAACTACCCTTCCCCCCATGACTTAGATAACACTTAGGGATGATGTCCTTGCTTACTCAGCAGGATCAGACACTGACCCTCCACATTCTTATTCTTTGTCTCATAAATGATTAGCTGAACTGTTTGTCCCCACTGAGCAATCAGAACAAAATAACTGTTAATGTGACTTGACCAAAGTTTAGTTAAGTTTTATTCTTCATCACAGGATCCTAAACTAAGATCTAAGGTTAAGCAAACATCAGAATTCAGAACACCCCCTCCTTAATGATCTCTCCTGGAAATTGCTCACAAGGAAAGGCATCTTGGGGTCAACTGTCCAATCAAGCCATCTGCTCATTCCATTCTGCCACACCTGTTTCTTTCTAGCCTGTCTTACTCCTTTCCATAGAAGAAAATGCATTTTCTACTTGACTTTTGATCTGCTTGCATGCCTCATGGTCTGAGCTTTCTCCCTATTGCAATAACCCCCTTCCCTTATGACAATAGTCTTTTTGAATGAAATCTCTCCTTGTTTAAGTCAAGATTTGTTTTACATTTGACAAAGGCTTTGAACAGTGGATGAACATTGTGGAGGTTTCTGAAGAAAGGGCTCAGCCTGGGTGTTGAGTGGATAAAAGCATATAGAAATGTGTAGCGGAACAAAACTGGTAATGGGAGATTTGTATTTACTTACATGCCAAGAAACTTTGAGAGGTTGTTCATAAAATCTCCAAATAGTTTGGTAAGAATTGGTCCTGCCCCACAGGCTATGGTTGGTCTTTGAAAATCAAGTATTTCTGAAGCTCATGGATAAATGAAGATTGCTGGGTGCAGCAGGCAAACTGGGTGACATGCTCACATAAGTCTTCTTTTGCCATATTTGAGAGAGATATTAACAGTGGGAGGGCCCAGGAAATGATGTAAGTTAAGATGTAAATCATGATGTACATCCAGTTTTGGAGATTCATCTTGTTCACCAATTTATTTAATCAACACATGTTTTTGTAGGTGCCTATTTTATAGATAATATGCCAGGTTCTAGGATACTGCAGTGAAAGAAGACCCGTGTCTTGGAGTGATGTCCATTCTAGGTGGGGGATATCGATTCTAAATAACTGATCGATTTAAAAGAGTGACAAATTATGGTAAGAAGGATGTAAACGGGGTTATACGACAATGCCTGAGTTGGACTTAGGTGGTTTGGGAAGACCTCTCTGAGGAAGTGACAGCGGAGCTGAGAAGCAGCCGTTACAGTTAGTATGAAAGTCATGATGAGCCAAAGATTAGGCACAATCCAGGAACTGAAAGTAGGTCACCATGGCAGGATTCAGAGGAAAGTGTGGTGTGAGCGCTGTTCAAAGGCAGAAGCTAGGTCCCGAGGCCTGTGGGACCTTGTTAGGCATGAGGAGTTGGAAATTTATTCTAAGTGTGATGGAAAACCAGAAAAATCTGTGGGATATTGATGCTGGGGACCGCTCTCCCTACTAGAATTTTCCCTGCCTCTGTCTACTCCCAGGAGCAGAGAAAAAAAAAAAGGGAAAAAAAATAAAGTGGAATTTTTCTTACTACCAGCCTGGAAAAAGAACACTGTTTTACATGAATGGCATAGTTACTGGAATAATGGAGTAGATGTGGAGTACACCATAGTAGTTACTGTAGTATAGTACTATACTCCTATTGAGTTCCAGCATAACCCATCAGATACAGCTGTATACACATATGAAGGAGGGGAGAGAGGGAGAGAAAAGGAGGGGAAGGGAGAGGGAATAATTTAGATGGCATAATTCAGGTAACTCAGTGAGCCTAAAAGAGCCAATGCATACCCTGTTGAACCTTATGAAAAAAAGTGACAAGTATTTTAATGGATTCTCAGCCTTGGCAAAAAAAGAAACTTCATTCTTCAGGTGGATAGGTAATTGATTAGTAATGGCTTTGTAATAGTGTAGTAAAAGTAGTTGAAAACTGTGGAGAAATGTTGACTAATGAAGAGTGAGAGACCTGAAAAAACACTATGCAGGAGAGGATGAAGATGATCATAAATAGGAAAACGTGACAAGCTGAAATTTTAATATATTTATTGAAATGCTTTAAGCAGAAAACCCTTAAATAAATTAATTTCTGAACATGAGCTCTTTTCATGGAAGTATAGATTCATAACACTATAAATATAATATTTACATATATACTAATGGACTGGATCGTGTATTGCAAAACAATATACATAATTTGTTCCAGAAACAAACTACTCATATTGCAAGACATCGCTCGTTTACCAAGTTAAAATGTATTAGAAATGTTTGCTTGTCTTGTGGAACACTCGCAAACCAAGTTACTCAGAATCCAAGGTTTTACGGTATTTAGGACTTTCTGGGTCATTTATAAAATTTTTTCAATTGATTATATAAAATTTTCTCTTTATATTCAGATTTAAGAACATAGTCCTCCTAAGTTTGAACTGCTAATTGCAACATTATTGATTGGAAAAAAATAGGTTTCAAGTTTTAATAAAATAATTTACATACATATTTAGAATTGGACTCATTTGTAAATTTGAAATCAGTTTCTATACATTATGAAATAATACATATATTTATAAATTTATATATATATGTCTATATGTCTATATGTCTATATAGATATATTTGGCTTGGGTAGACAGAACCTTTAAGTTTACTGGAATAAGACACATTTTCTCTTTGTTTCATTTGTAAAAGATGGAAAGGATTCCTATGGTTGCCATGATTATATGACATATGGTGGAATTATGCAGTCTGTGTGAGATAAGTACTCATGGCCACCATTACTTGAAATTTCTTGTGGGCAAGGTGAAAAAATAAGTTCCTGAAAGTCCATTTACTCTTTAAGGGCTCTCGCTTGTTATTCTCCATCATTATGAAGTAATTTCCTAAAAGGCACATCCCTCTCAACATGTGAAATCCTAGCGCATCATGAAAAGTACGCAGTCGGCACTCCATAAATGTCTGCTGAATGGATTCAGTTTGAACAGCTGGTGGTGATGATTATGATTTAACTATAACCCAGATGTCCATTATGGTTATTTAAATATGCCTGCTCTGAAATATCCCCTTCGCTTTGCTCAATGTATCGTGATGCATGGACTTTCAGAGCATCAGGCAGACTCACTGCTAAGGTTGTATTGCATATTGCAAAGCATATCTACTCCTATTCATGATGTGTCTTGGTATGAAAGTGACATCACCAATGTAAACAACCTCATTAGCAGCATTTACTGAATTTAAATTGGTAGCATAAGGAGTAATTGTTTTATGGGGAAGCAAAGAATATGTGCTTTTTATTTTTAATAAGTTTCCTCAGGATATGGATGGAATAACTTCTACTTGTGTCTCAGTAGCACTTAGTGCAATTAAACCTATTTAATGTCACTATTTCTTATTATTCTATATCAATTGATGCACCGCCATTGCATGTTTGCACAGCAGAATCTCCTCCTCACACTAAGGTTGCAAATGAAAACCAATCTATGTAAATGGTCCAGAAAAGCATCAAACAGAAGCAGGGTAGAGGGCAACCCTCCCTGAAATGTACACATACCACATCATTGAACTTGCACCTAGTGTGTAGTACAACCTAGGGGATCAACAAAATTGAACCAGATGGCATGAACAAGGCTATTGCTTGGGATATCCCTGGTAGGAGCAGGTGTGTGTGTGTGTGTGTGGGGGGCTGTTTGAGAGAGAGAGAGAGAGCGAGAGAGAGAGAGCATGATGAGCTACAGTTATATTACTGCTAGGGCCATAGCCTTGGAAAACTCCAGTGTAACCACTCGCAGCAGATGTAGTCCATGTGAATGGCGGCCCCTCGAGTTCTGCAGTGCACAGCCTGGAGCCTTACTAAGTAGTCCTGCCACAGATCACATTCTTCTGTATCTTCACTGGGGTCTGTCTTCTCGCTCTCTTATCTAATCTTTCCAGTATTCCTCCTGGCCCTCTTCCTTTTTCTTTCTCTTTCTTTCTTTGTTTCCCCCTCTCTATTAGATAAAGAAAATGATAGAGGAAGAAATATTGACAAAGAAAAGCAGCCTTCTCCTACTGGAAGGGAAATATCCTAACAATGGAATCATTCATAGGGTAGATAAATAATTCAGGTTAATGAGAAAGGGTTAAAGGAAGAAATACATTTTTAATCTAATTAAAAATAAGTTTTAAAACTATTGCTTACAAATAAGTACAACAAAATGGGCAGGAAATTCTGCTCATAGCTGTACTCAGTTGACTTGCTTTCATAATATATGTGTATATAATTCACACATAATTGTTAAATGGGTGCATTTTCAGGACATCAAAACATTACATACACTTGATTAATCTTCACAGGTTTTGTGCTCATGAAAGACACAAAGGTTCATTTTAGCATGACTCTGTCCAAATTATGACAATTATAGGAATGCAAGTTTATGCACAACACATTAAAAAGACCCGATAGCCCACTGGAAATGTGAAGACCAATGTCAATTAGAACATTTATATAAATAAATTTTCATTTTAAAAAAAGACCCAATGAGGGTAGAAGCACAGTGTTTTGTAGTGGGAAAACACAAACTTTGTGTTTACTTCCAAAGTGACTCTGATTAATCATTTAATCTTTATAAGCATTACACTTTTGTTTGGTAAGTTGATGTAATTATACCTCCTTTTATTTTTTAATGTTCCATTATATCAGATAAAATTATATATATGATAAAATAATAAAATAATAAATAAATGAAAATTATTTCTTTAAAATGGCCTGTAAATCCCAATGAGAATTTGATGCATAGGAATCATGATTGTTATTATTTAATGACACAACATTTGTGTACAAGTATTTGTAAAGACCAATTTGAAAAACTTAAATGTATATCACATTAAAATTCAGATCTATAGATGTTACTATGTTAGAGAATCACGAACTTTTTAAAGCCAGCAAATTTTCCACAAATTTGAAATACTATCTGAGGAAATCATGTTGGGTTCAGCCTCAACTATTATTGTTTCATATTTGTCAAGCTCTGAAACATCATCGTCCTTGTTAGAAGTGGAACCAAAACGCACCTAGTTCTTTGTGGATCCATGAATTAACCCATGTGAGGGACCTGCTTTCTGAGCAGTCAGATAAAATGTCTTCTGCATCAGGAACGGATTGGATTCTTTTTAATGTCCTGATTCTTCCAGAGACAGGAAAATGCAGTGGATTTACTGGGCTTCTTTGTTATTACATAATGTTTTTTTTTTAATTTATTTTTTTATTGTTGGTCTCAGGTGTACAGAACAATAATGTTTTTAATGGCAATTAAAAAGCTTGCACCGAAAGAAATTTATGGCTAATGTAACTGACTAACTTGGTTCTTGCTAATAATTCCTGTCAAGTATTCTTCAAGTAGTCCAGAGGGAAGTAGTGAAAGAAGGCTGCCTCTGCATGAAATCTCCTGGAAGGGTGACTATAGAACTAATTTATCATCCAAACAGAGGAATTTTTGAGTGCTGATAAAACAGATATAATCAGGTTATCCTGGGCAAACAGGAGGTAAAGTCATCAGTCGCTGAACAAGCACTGAGTTCCTGGAAGCTTTGTTCCCCATGAACCTGAGAGATCCCCTGTGAATTCTGTTTTTCCCCGTTCTCTTACTACCAACGCTTATCGGTGTTAAACTATTACCTCCCTGCTGACCATCCTCACTGGTTATCCTGGAAAAGATTAAAATATCATATGCTATATAAAACATGCATATGTTCTACTATATAATCACATAAATTAATTATGTATCATATAAAGTATAAGCTATTTTATAATTTTATGTACTCAGCAATTGACCTGATTTCTACTATAATGAGTGCAGCTTATCTCTTTTTTATTTATTTTTTGGCTTTGTTTTATCACGTACAGTTAACAAACCTAAATCTGAACCAGGATTAAAATACAGTAAAACCTTGGATTGCGAGTAACTTGGCTTGCGAGTGTTCCACAAGACGAGTAAACATTTCTAATACATTTTAACATGATAAACGAGTAATGTCTTGCAATACGAGTAGTTTGTTTTCGGAATGAATTATGCTCGCAAACCAAGGCACTACTGTAATTTTGTTAGTTCCTAATATACTGGTACAAAAGGAAACATTTTGAATAGGTAGGATAGAAGGTGAAATTTTCCAGTCAGGAAGTCATGTAGCCTACCATCAAGGTGGCAGCAAGACAGTGTCCTTACCTATGAAGGAATAAGATGGAACAGAGCCCATGCTGACCCTTTGTGCTGTGTGGGGAAAGGCAGCAATCATTTTCTTAAGCCTGTGTGAAACACATCTCTGGTAGGCTTTCTGACATCACCCAGGAGAGGAGGGCCTGAAGAAACCACACAGAAGGCATCAGTGGCCATAGAGTAATTATTATCAGTCAAGCCTTTCTTACCAAGAGTTCTGAGATGAAGGACTTATCACATGTACAAATGAATTTCTGACTTGACAGGCTGCCACGAGTGGTGATATTTGGCTTCTGTCTCCCGCTGATTGTATTACAAATCTGTTCCTGGTGTGTACAGATAGAGTGACATTGAAGCCCCAGACACAAGGAAGCTGTGCATTATACATGCACACGTTCATTTTCCACTCATTGATACATTTCTGCCTGCGCAGAACAACTTCTTAATGTAGGCTCAGGACTCTTGTTAGTTAATCTATGACATCTGTGCAATTAGCTACATTTGTCAATATAATAAAGTAGATGGTTGAAGTTGCCAGGCTAGTCGGCTAAACGAATCACTGATTTTTGATCAGTTGGAAAAGGACAGTTCCGTTTAAAAGCTGTGGAATTCGAAATGAAAGGCAACACTCGGCCTGAATTTGTCTTTTTCTTTAACAATGCTTTGCCTAGCTCTCTTTTAGCAAAAGAGCATAAAGTTTTCTCCCATTGGATGAGGTTTCCTCTTTCAATGTCTAACCATCCCTTAAATATTTTCTCCTCTAAGTAGATACAGCCTCCTGTAGTCCCCATGAAATCTAGGTCTTTCTTTAGTATGACTCAAATATAGTCTGTGTTCTAATTTATTCCTTTTTAGTTACAATGACTAAAAGGTTATCTTCTTTTGCTTTTATCCTCATGAGTCTCCAAAATACTTTTGAAACAAATTAAATAGGGTAGGTAACACCTATTTTACCATGATGAGTCTTGAAAATAGAGTGTAAGAAATTGACTGCATTTACTAAATATTCTATCTAATGTCTTTTATATTATATTGGCTCTGTGTCTTGCATTGATCCAACTTGATAATAAGCTTTATTAGGGCTCTCTTAAGAGCATCCAGGAATACTAGTGCTAAAAGTTCTTAGAAGAACAGAAAGAAATGACTTAACTAGATCCTCAGTTTAGGTTTTCTTGGTGACTGCAGAGAAAAAGCTAATAATAGCACTGATAAATTTAACTTGATTAAGCATACCAAGGTTATCTTTCATTTCTTCAGTGTAAGTGATACTAAAGAGTTTAGTGTAATTTTAAATATGCTAGTTCTTTTTCTTACAAGTGTGTGGTTTAGAGCCATAAGGCGATTTGGGTGTTTGGGCTTTTTCTTCCCTAAAATTCTGTAACTTACATAAAAGAACTCCACATGGCACAGTCTTACTGTGTATCACATTACACTGAAGAAGGAAAATCAGGACAATAATCACAGTCAACTTTAAAAATCCTTTATCCACTACTTGCGTTTCTGGACGAACTTCAGAGTGACTTCAATGGACACTTCACAGAAACACGTTCTAATGTCTACTTTCCTCTCAATTCTAATTTTGTAATGCAACTCAGCATCTTCAAAGCATCTTTGGTTTGGAACAATATTAATTATATGCTAAAAATGTTATCATCTGGTCTGAAGTCATATAACTGGTTTGCTTAATTTTGGTGGTTGGTTTAGTTAGACATTGTACTTGGTTGAGCTGAGAATGAGGGTTGAGAGGAGCTGGAAAGGATTTATTCAATTTCATGTGTCCTTTTCTGACAATCAACAAATGATTACCTCCAGAGAATACTGTCTCAGAGAATACCTGAATGTTATGAACATTGCCTGTAATTGCTATATTCTAAGAACACAGTAACCCTAGGGTAAACCTCATCTACAATAAAATTGATCAACCCTTTCCCCAGATCTGTTATGTTACTCAGTCACATTTTTTTCTTCTCCCGTCTTGGACAGGAATGTGCTATCGTCTATTAGGTTTAAGAATCTGTTTCGTATAATGTTACAATAAGTAGGATGTGAAAATGAACCACAACCATCAGATACTGAATCTGCAGTGGGCACTGACCACACGTAAGGCATGATTTTGTGCTGAATATGCAATATCTCATTTAAGGTAGAGACTAGACTATATCTCATGTAACAGGTGGAGTGGGCAAATGTTTAAAGACATTAGGTGACTTCTGTAGGGTCATCCTGCTAGTGAGGGCCTAGCTGGGATTTGAACCAAATGTATGTGATTCCAGAGCTCAAGATTCAGAGTTTTATCTTTTTAAAAGCATCATTAATATTTATATTTAGAGCCTTTTTATGAAATTAGTAAAGAGGTCATTTTAAAGTTGAACAATTAATTGCCCTAAAATAAAGTACGAAGAAGTTTTAGGTGAAAAATAATACAATTTATTTAATCATAAGATGGCGCTCGGAACTTCTGTAAACGAGGTTGTTGTACTAGACAGTCTGATGGGCCCCGGTTGGCTAGAGGAGTGCATTGTTCTCTGGTGCCGTGGCATGAGAACTTAGACCATTCCTTTTTATGTGAGGACATGAAAGCAAATCCCATATAAGCTCTCTGAGTGACAAAAATGAAATACAGGCTATGGCTTTCTTGAAGCCTCTGTAGCCGAAGGCACCGACATGTTTGCTGCTCCCTCTGGACACATAGTAATTCAATACTAGCAGTTGTTTTCTTTCTTCTGTGTCAGTTTATTTCCAACAGCAGAAAGTGATTTTACAAATAAAAAGGAAGATGACCTTTCTCCAGCAGGTGTGTGCCTGCATACACACCCATCCACTCAACTATTTTCCCCTATCCACTTTCAACAATTTCCAAAAGAAGGCACCTTTATCATGCAAGCATTACAAGTCAGTGCTATTGTATTCTCATATAGATGGCAGTGTGGACTGTCTCAAGAGCGTGTGTGAAGCTCTTGCACCTTTCAGAAGGGAATATGTTCTTCTCATCTCCTGGTCATCAATTGCTCATATATCATATTTGATGACTTCTTGTTGGAATTCCTGATTGGCCCATTAGACTGAAAGTTCTCCGAGTGAAAATAAAAGGCCTATGAATGAAACAAACTGACTTGCCCGCCTGGCTTTTGCTAAATACTTGCAGTACACCCAACGCTACATCAGACTGAAACAGAGACTCAAAGTATGAGATGGGGCTACACCACAAAGCTCTTATAGGATATTGGGAGATAAAAGGCTACTGGAGAAGGAGTAAACAAAAACAGGAGTAAAGAAACAAGTGAAAACGTGTATGTAGACAAGGAGCACAGAGTCTGGTGGAGTTTGGAGGAGAAACCGCAGTAATGGCTGGCGCACTGCGGAAAGCAGGCTGGACTCAGGAGCAGGGAGAGAGAGACAGTGGCCTGGGCCACATGCGTGCTGAAAGGCCAAGCAGCTGAGGCGACACGGCAAAGGACAGCAATCGGGACACCACGACTCTAAGCCGACAACTGGTGTGCAAAAGAAGGCCGTGGCTCACTGTAAACGAATATAACGAGATCCAGCTCTGGCAATCACCACCTTTAACTCTCTCACTGTACAAGTGAGGAAACTGAGGCAGACCAGTGCTAAGTGCCGTATTCAAGGCCACATAGCTGATTAGGGGCAGAAACGGACCTGGCAACCCAGGAAAAAGTGACTCTTTTATGCTGTAAAGTGTTCCATTCCCTTCACACTGCACCCCAATCCAAACACTTATTCTTTTACTTACTCTTCCAAGTGGTACTTATCTCTTTTTAAATTTAGCTGACCTGGTCTAAAGAGTGGAAAAATCACAGTCAATTCTTTTTAGTCTGGGTATTGATCAGGGGCTTGGATCAAGTCCCCAGATTGAATTCAGACTTCACTAATTTGCTGAAGCTTGAAATGGAACAGCCTTGTAGTTGGTGGTACCTGGGTCCGGTTGTCATTTTGCTTGACTACTGATGAGCATTAATTGGCATAGTTTCAATAAAATTGAGATTAACTGCTTTTTATAAGACTGCATGAAGATATAGGGATGTGAAGTCTGTGACTATTTGGATATGTTTTCAAATGATTTTCATATCCTATACCCAACCACAGATATTTATAACCATATGTGTATAGACAAGGACTCAAACATTTTTCTCAGAAACAATTCTGAACTCAGCAGTTACTGGTTAAAGGAAACAAATGTTCTTTCATTAATTACATCCCAGCAATAATTCTAACCTAGGATTCTACCAGGCTTTATCATGAAAATTTTCTATCACTTATCCTTTTTTCTTTTTTTTTCCTAAAGGTGAGAGCTTTCTTTCAAATTCTGCTTTATCTGTTCTTGTGAAAGAGCACGAACTGTAATAAAGAGAGTCTGGACATAGAAATTCATAGATGAAAACCATTCCTCACGTATATCTTGGAATTCATTTCTCTCTGATGGAGCCATTTTAGAAGCTGAGGGGATGTTTTGTTTGTTTGTTTGTTTTCAGTGATGCTATAGTGAGCAGAAACAGTGTTCCTCAGCTGCAGGACCCTTGGAAAGCACTAGGAGGTACCCCAATGAATAGCAACATCTGAATTTTCAACTCCCAATGCAAAAATTAGGACATTAGCACCCTCCCCTTTTGCTTACATTACATTTTAGTGATATTCTAGTTATTAAGCTCTGCTGTTTCTTTTTTAGTAAATATCTTTATGACCTCCCTTACTCATTATGTCTCTGTCATCACCCTAACTTGGCTCTTTATTACTACATGCCTTCAAGAAGTACCAAGAGGCTTGTTCTTTTGCCTCTTGACAACTTATTTGATCTTTGTCTCTCTCTGTCTCTCTCTCTCTCTCTCTCTCTCTCTCTCTCTGTCTCTGTTACACACACATGCACACACACACACATACACAAAGTGAAATAAATGACTTAGTCTTCAAAAAAATATATAGCTTTCATTACTTTCCTGCTCAGCAAACTATTGTACCAAGTGAAAATCTTTTTGTCTGGTTTCATCATCCTCAACTCACCCTCCAACATTATTTACTGTGCATCATGCTCTCTACACTCTGCACAGGCTTCTAAGATTACCTTTGTGGTTTGTTTCAGTCTATTCACACTGCCTGAAATGCAATTTCAACCCTCCATGTCTATACCAACCATAGAAATAGAGACTCTAAACAATCCCTGTTTCTCTATCCATCATCCGGGACCCATTTCAAGCCCTCTGTCTTCCACGAAATGGACCTTGACCAGTCTAGCCAACATAAAATGTATAGTGACTTATTTTCTCAGTTACAACTTAGAATTTATTCCCTAATCTTTCTTTAGTGATTTTATTAACTCACAATAAGTTGAATGTTACTTGAAGGGGACTATACCATTCATAGTGTTCATAGTCCTATAAACATGAAGATTGCTTGTTAATTGATTATCAAAAACCTCAGGCAAATAGTAAAATTTCACTGCATAATACTATAGTTTTATTTAGACCTTGAGGCTGGCTGAGATGTGGATGCTTGCAATGAAGGCGGGATGAATGGTAACCATCTCTTGGTAGGCAATGTTGTTATTTATTGAGATAAATGTTGCAGTTTATTGAGATAGATTAGTGCAGGCATCTAGGGTCTCTCCTTGAAAAGAAACCACAGCTCCATCCTCCACCTCCATGATCTTCTAGGTGAGATTTGGCCCATGCCTCCAATTTTATTTATTTTTAAAAATGATTTTATGCAATGCATAAAGGGCATTTGACAAGTCAAAAAATGCCAGCAATGGTTCCTGTGGAGCTAATGTATTTATCTTTCATGAGCTAAATGTTAAGGCATATGTCTAAGTGCCAAACTAATCAACAATTATATGCACCTCATAAGTGAATGAACATCTCACAACTACAGACTTTCCATTTCCTGGCTACTGTCCCCAGGGCAGGATTCAGAGAAGTGACAACAAACTGTAGGAGAATGCTCTGTGTTGAGCTGACAGATTTTTTCTGAGACTGAGCTGCTCAATGAGCCCTGAAGGCAAAACTGAATGTAGGCTGGTGAGCTGGATCCTGGCGGCTCTTCTCTGGAGCAGGCCCTTCAGTAGGTATCTGGCCCCCCTGAGGTGTATGTGTACCCAGCAGAACTGTGGACCGTGAGTTAGCTACCTTCCCAACTCTATAAAGACATTCTCCAGCTTTGTCCAAACCCACAACTGCCTCGCTGCCTCAGAGAACTGCTAAACCAGGCAAGCATCTCTTTCATCTTCTTACTAACAGTTTCCCAGCTATGGTGGCTATAACTTTTCTATATTCAGCACCCGACCCACTCCTTTATCTAAGTAATAGGCCTCACTTTCGTCCATAAGGCTGTGAACATGATTGAGACTGCTCCTATCATATCATCATCTGGAATTTTTCCTATTTAGAGTTGGTAAGGAATAGGTCCTTCGATCATAAAATGTAAGGAAAGGGGAAATAAGTGAATATAGCCATGCGTCTGGCATCATGTGGATAAAGCTGGTTTTGGAGAACAAAACTGACACATGAAGGAAGGGATTGGAAGGTGGGCGGAAGTTTATGATGGCATCAGAGGCCCTGAGCCCCATCATTTCAGTCTTTGCAAAGCCCAGCAGCTCAGATCTTCTTCTGAATGCGGGATCTACCTCTTCATCTTGATAATAACTCCCCAACACACCCATTTCCCCCCTAACTTACCTCTCAATCGTAATTAAGCTATCTAAAATATTAGCCAAGGCAGTGAGACATTTTTAAGCTGATTTTCATCTGAGAAAAGGAGATTCTAGTGATATTCTACTTATTTCCCATTGGCATGTCTAGTTTGCATACCTCACTTGGAAATTATTATACCAAAGTGCTTCATGAGAAAAACTTGTGGGCTTAAAGGAGGCATTTTTAATTACTCAAGAGAGAGTGGCTTATTTTCAACTCTGGGAAAAAAACCCCGAAAAAACAGACCACAAAACTTTTCTCAGTAAGTACCATATTATTTGAATGCAATGAATATAGAATCTGAATCTAATTATAAAGTCACCAAATGTTAATATCAAGATATTGAGGTTAATGTATTGAACACCATATGATAGTAAAGCAAATTACTTTCAGTTTTATTGTGAGCCTTGCTCTAAAGAAAGAAATGACATATTCAACATTATAAATGGCTACTAATAAGTTCTAAAAATATGAACTTCTAGCAGTGTGGGGACTTTTGTGTGTCATCCTACCATTCAAATCCCGCTTTGCGTGTATAAAAAAAAAATAAAGGCATCCGAGGGAGAAAACTTATGTATCAAGGCCATCAATAATAATAATAGCTAAGAATTGCATATTAGGTGCTGTATACCAGGTACCATTCGAAATTTTCCACTTATATAATTTCGTTTAATTTTCATAACAGTCTTATGAATTTTGACCCCATTTTACAGATTGAAAGGCTGAGGTGCTGGGCTACAGGGGCTTGAACTTGGCCTGACTTTGCTGCTTGTAAGAGGAAGAGGCAATGTTCACATTCGGGGTTTTGGCTCCAGAGTGTGTGCTCCCAACAGCATGTGATTTCACCTCACAAAGGCACGTGCTTGGTCATGGAGTAGACACCATTGGTGTCTTACCCAGACTGTATTCTACCACCACCCCCCACTTATTTTCTCACAAGTTCCTAGATTTTTGTGATGGTCTGCAGTCCATGAACTTCATGGGAAGCTCAGCCCACTCCAAGATCCAGGAATGAAGGCTGGATGGTGAAAGGCAGTTAGTTCATAGCACTCCACTCAGCCCACCATTAGTTTTAGAGCAGCCGTGGGACCTACGAGAGCCATGGGGCAAATCCCAGACTTGTCAGGATGCTAAAGCAGACTGTCACTCTCCCAGTCACAAACAGGGTGTGCCTATGAAGCCTGGAACTACTGCAGCCACTTAACCACCATGAGGGGACTGGTCTAGCATAAGTTGACAGTGTGGAAGGCAGAGAAAGTGATAAAAGCCACCAGGTCCTTCATGACACCATTCAGCCGCCAATCAAACCGACCATGAAGTCTGACCTCCCATGAACTTCCACCATTGTGAACCAATAAATCTCCTTGAGGCGTTAAAGCTAGTTTGAGCAGACCAAATGCAATCTAATTCACCTGCCTTTTGCATTTTGAGGACTCAGAAGGAATTAGCAGCGTTCCTTTCATGAGAGTGGAGTGAAAATTAGGTACTTTATAAAGCCACATTAATTCAGGTCAATAGTATAGTCAGTGACATACGGTTTTGCTTTTCAAATGTTTGGTAATGTAGGTAGGAGGTGGCAAATACATAGGGTGCTGACCCTCCCCATTTTGACACCCATTGCAGACATTGCTGGTCAGCCATGACAGTGTTTCTGTTGGGCCAGCATTCTTTCTTGTCCTTGTGCTTGAGGTAACCACAGTCCAGAGATCAGCGTTTGTAAGCAAAATGTGTGATCACTGATACAGGCAATCACTGATTTTTGCTACAATATTCATATATACTTGGTAATTTAGCAAAAGCATTTCATGATAAAGCAGCATTTCTCCATTGAACACTGTTATATTTGGGAGTTGCATGGTAATCTAAGGAAGCAAATATGTTATAAATCACATAAAAGTGGGAAATACAATATGAAAACACAGCTCAACTATTAGCCTTTATAATAATTTAAATAATAAAATTGCGCTCTGAAGCATGCAAGAAAACTTAAATTTAGTGTATGCAGTTATTTTAGAAGGCATCCCAATATACTATGAATGATAGTTACAGCTTATTAAATTATAATTGTTTTGTCATATACTTTACATAAAATGAATCTATAAGATGACATAAAAATTGAACTTTTAGTTGATATTAATATTTTAATTTAGATAGGCCTTTTTGGTGTGATTTGGTGGCCCAGTTCATTCAAAAGCCAACTAATCAGTCAGCAAATAATGAATGAATTATCTAACTTGAGAGCTGTTTTTCTTCTCGATCAAAACACCCTAGAGAAAGTGGATAAATCCAGAATCATTCCTCTGCTATTACAGCAATACTCAAATTAGCAGCGTTATGTAAATGGTCGTGGCATTTTTTTTCCCCACTGAAAATAATTTTAAAGTAATTTCATTTGATCCTTTACCGTCCTGTCAATTATAAATGTAGTTATACCATATCACTCAAGTATCAATTCTGAGGGGTATCATCCGTGTCGATAAATCACTATGTAGGGGTGTTTTTAACAGTTTGTTTAGGGAGCCATTTCATAGTCCTTCCTAAGGCATTATAGGAGTCCAGCATTCATTCAAATGTGGATCTCTACCTTGGTCTGGGCACTATTTTAGGCACTGGGAACACGTAACAACAACAAAAAAAACCAACAACACAGGCTCCATCCTATGGGGCTTACCCTGGTATTTGTTCAGTGGAACAAACATTCATAATTATGTCTGTACATAGTCTAAATATTTTTAAAGATTTTACAAAAAAACGCTTGCATTGCTGTTGGACTTGACTAATGAAAACAATGAAATGTATTTTCATATCCCAGACCATAACTGTGTGTAGTCCTACCTTTTCTCATTGAGCAGCTCCCTCGTTCCCTTTCCATGCTACCGGATTCAGGTACACAGCCCAAGCCTCACAGCCATCCTGCTCTCAGGGACGTGTCAACAGGGTGTGAACACAGTGGAACGATAGCGTGTCCACACTGTGCACGGCGTCTTACGCCTATCTCAACAATCCCTCAGGAGATGAACTGAAGCTTCTTTGAGAAGCTCTTGCTCATGGCCCAGTGATTAACTGTTTTGATGGACATGCAGGGAAGTATGAAGTGTCCTGATAACCTGCCAACAGAGTGTCACTTCCCCATAGCTGCTGTGGGATGTGAGACAGAGATATGTGACCATGTGCATAGTTTTCCAGTGGCAGCACGGCTTTGACCTGACTCTGACATCCTTCTAAGGTGCTCTGGCTGTGACAGAACTGGGGAGGCCAGAGGGGATGATCAGTCCAGGGAAAACCCTGAAGCTAAGATTCTACAGTCTTCCCCTGGCCCATGTTTCTGTAGTGTTGAGTTGCTAGTCTTGCTAATCTGTCTGGTTCAGGTAATAATAGTCCCTTCCTCCGACAGCTGCCAAGTAGCCTGCATCGTTGATCTTGGTGGTGGTCTTATTCTAAGGTGGGGACCTGATCTCTGGTGACATGATGTGAGCCTCAGTTTTGTTTGAACTAAATTAAGCTCACAGTTTGAGCACTCTGTGAGACAAGTAGCCAGGTCTTTCACCCATCTGACCTTCTTTCCTCTCTCTCTCTCTCTCTCTCTCTCTCTCTCTCTCTCTCTCTCTCTCTCTCTGTGAATTAATGAATTCATTAGCTGAATTAATGAATTAGTCTCACCTTTCTGCCCATGAAATTCAGTTTCATACAGAGCTTTGTCTGTACTCAAAAGGTTGATATTGTACTTTTGTTTAAGGAAATAAGAAAAATGCATACTATATGTAAAAGTGGAAACATGCTCATTAATAGGGTTATATGTCAGATACCGGTTACCTACCGATACATCACCAATTTCATTTCCTTTTCTCTCATGGCATGTAGTTAGGTTATATTTCCTTACTTGCTTTCTAGTTAGGCGTAACCATGTGATTGAGTGCTAGAAAAATGCGGTGTGTTCAGAGTGCTGGACAACATTCCCATCGCTGGCTATTACAGTTTTCCACTCCTGGTTTGCCAGCTAGACACAGACAAGCATGGCAAGTTTGGGAGATGCACAGTGCAAGGAATCTGAGTCTTGGCATCAACATTTGGAGGGGAGGTAGGCAGCATTAGAATCACCTGCTTTGAACCTCTAGGC
>NW_017731583.1:1792137-1834463 GCF_001890085.2 Hipposideros armiger
AAGTCCTAGGATGAGGAGAAGAAAGGGTCAGTGAGCACTCAGAGCTGACCTCTTCCCCAGTGAACTTGACGTTGCCTTCCTGGAAATGATGGATGAAAATGGGAAGGCAGGAGAACTCCAATTCCAATTTTAGCAGAAATTTCCAGAAGAGAGGAAGAAAGTTTTCTTTTCAAGTCAGAGCTGCACTGGCAAGATTTGTGAGGCACTGAAGCAAGCCAGAAATGAATGAATTCCATTCTCCAACCCTTGCTGTTGAGGCTGTCATATACAAGAGCCCAATGTATTGGTGAGTTCTGATGATCTGCTCACACAATGAATAGCTGGACAGGGATCAAATGTTGCAACAGCTGAACAGTGAGTGGGCTCATAAGGGCAATAAATAGTTTCCGAATTCATACCTACTGACAGCTTCAACACTGGAACGTGTCACTCTGGGCCAGCCTTGGCGGGAGATGATTTTGCCACAAACCTGATATGTTATATGTATTCAAATAATTACCAGGACATTCAAAGAGAGGGCCAGTTAACAGAAGATGGGTTGTTTTAATATTAGCAGAAGAATAGAAGTCACAGAGAGCGAGGCCAATTTCATTTTGAAGTTCTAGCAGCATTCAATGCCAATGTTTCTTATCCATGCGTTGGCTCTTTCCAGAAGCACTCAAGGGCTGAAGGGAATTGTGTGCTGGTACGACAGGCCACTTATCCATAATTCCTTTTGAAAATGTGTCTTTCTGCTCTGCCGCGTTCAGGGTTAGCCAGCCCCTGCAGTGCCCCCTGCCGTTCAAGATACAATTTATAATTTTCTTCACCACTCCCCTCCTCATTGTCCTGCCTCTACAATGTGTTGAATGAGTTAGAACAAAAGTGTGGAAAAGCAATATACTTGAAACACACAATTCTAAGGCTCCTTCAAGTTCAAGAAGCCTGATATGCCCTTCTGATCTCAAAGGATTGGCTAAAAATTGCATTCTCAGTTGTGTTCCCATTTAAATAATTTGCCTTTTTTTCCTCCCTCTCAGATCATCTTTTTTCCTCAACCCAGATTTTTCTTATTCTAATTTGTCACAAGTATTTTTTTCTCATTATTTTCCTTTCAATGCTCTTTTCAGAAGCATAATAGACAGAAACATGAAGTAAAGCATTGTAATTTCACCTAATACTTAAAAGCAACAATTTTGGTACAGATAAGACAGTGTGATCAGACATAATTGGCTAAGATAATTCCCATTTTCCTTCTTTAAAGTCAGATGATCTTGTTTTGCTAGGCATGTCAGTCTTTGGAAACACAAGCACCTCAAAGCCTTTTTAAGTCTTGCTTTCCTCTTCTATTTATTGAATCCAGGAGAGAGAAAAAAGTTAGTCGTCTCAGGAATTTAACATAGTATCCGTGTGATAGCAGGAATGCTTAGAGAGCAAATGAAAAACAGTAGAGAAGTAGCAAGGGCTGAGTCAAAAGTCTGCCATGGGGCGGGCCGAGTGGCGCATTGGTTAAGAGCTGGCTTGGGATGCCTGAGGGCCCTGATTCCACATATGAGGGCCAGTGACACTGCCCTCTACAGCTAAGATGCTGAACAACAGCTCAACCTGGAGCTGGGCTGCCATGAGTCCCCAGCGACGCCGTAGGCTGCAGCCCCTGCTGCAGTGGGTTTGCCATGGGCTACCGTGTGTAGCCAGCAGCCAGCATGAGCGGCCAGCAGCCGCCATGAGCAGCTGTCCAGAAGCCGGCAACTGATCTGCCTCGCCTGGGAAGAGCGCAATGATGGTGCCAACTTGGGCCAGGGAAGTAATGTCCTCCACAACTAGACTGAAGAACAAAACAACAACAACTTTTCTGTTCCCCTTCCCCCAATTCCCCAGCGCTGTTCCCATCCCCCAATTCCCCAATTTAAAAAAAAAAAAAGTCTGCCATGATGCTTGGTTTCTATCCTTTCAGCTTGAAGCGTTGATTAAGCATCATTATTACTCCTGCACATGAGGACACCCTGCATTGCCAGAGTTACAGGTGCAGACAACAACCAAGGTGATATGGCAGCTGGTTTATCCTGGACATGGGACACAACATCCCCCCAAAGTAACAACATTTCCTACTAAAAGGGAAGATATCTTTTACCAACCCTTCACTTCCCCCCTGAGACCGACAGGCAATTTTGACTGTTTATTTTTACTTAGCGCCGATGAATGACTCTATTTTATTCTGCTTCACAATAATTTGGTGGTGCACGCGGCTGCTGGCACCGAGTGGAAGTCTAAGTGAAGGGCGTCATTAGAGGCATTCCAGAGCAATCTTGGGGAAATTAGTTTCTTTGGAAACTAAATCAAGCCTTAGTTTCAAGGAGGGGATGCTGGACAAGGGGAGAATAATGTAGAATTGGCTGAATTACCCCTAGCTTTCAAGGCATTAGACAAGGTCAGAAAAGTAAAGTTTAAATTATATTTCCACTTAATGTGTTCTCTGTGTCCACAATAACTAGTTAATGAGCGTATTGATATTTACGCCACGTTTGTTTACTTTTAGAGAGCGCATTTCCATTAAGTTGTGCAATTGTGGGTATACAAATACAGTGCTAGTTGGTGAATTGCTTTATTCTCTCTACTTGAGCTCTAGATTTGAAGTACAACATTGTAAATAGTAAATGGGGACAAAGAGAAAAACTTATCTACTGGATCCTCCTTTCTATTTGGAATATGTTCAGTGAGGTTTCCTACACCTCAAGCATGTTCCCACCTCCAAGCTTGTCCTTTTATACCCCTCCCACCTGGAAACCTCTTTTCTCATATCTTTAGGTGGCTTGCTTATTCCTTATATCAGATCTCTGTTGAAATGTCACCACCCCAGAAATGCTTTCTCAAACCGTCCCATTTACAATCAACCTCAAGTCACGCTTTACACCTCATCTGATTTATTTTCTTTATTGTCCATTTCCTCCATGTGAAACAACAATATATACATAATTTCAGTTACTTTTACATTTTCTACCTCTCCCAACAGAAATAAGCTCTATGGGAGTTTTCCTGTCTTATTCACTGCCAGCACTACAGCCTCTGGAATAGCACTGGGCACACAGTAGGATTCTTTATTTATTTGGCAGGTCAATGAATGAATAAGGGAAAGACACGTGGTGCTGCAAAGGGAGGGGTGACACGATGCTGATCAAATTCCCAGCCAAGTGCCTCTCACTCTGCCTTTCACCTTCTCATACAAGAAAGCAAGGCAGAACACAAAGGAAGAAAAGTGGTAGTAATAGAAGAATATTCTGGAATCCTTTGCAATCTATTTTTTAAAAAAACACCTTGATCTGAAACTTCATTTTAAGTTTCACTGGTAATGAGCTGCTTCCAATAGTGATAACAGTGCATTCCAACATCTGTCTTACGGCCCCATAGTGTGAATGCAATTGGGACTACATCAGGGTGACAAACTTGTATTCTCTTCCTCTGTGAACACTTTAATTACCTTTGGTTTCCTCACAAATAAAATAACCACCATCTAGCATCTGACACCAGCTCATTCGTGAAGCCACTAGGAAACCCACAGATGAGTGAATGTGCTCTGATTCCCAAACACACAGGCCTGGCCAGGCCAGTTGGGCAGGGCTGCCGTCACTCAGTTCCCCCTGTGTCTCATTGAAGGGTCTGCCCTGATCAGCGTGCTAATGTCTCCAAAGGAGAGAAACCTGCACCAGTATTCTGGATGATGCATTTGACATCTCCTTTAAGCATTTCATTCTCTCTGTGACTGAGTATATGAACATAATTGGTAAGGTTTTTACATTCTAAGAGGGAAAAAGCTTATACATAGATATTCTGGGTAGAGGAGATGTTCCAGCGTTTTCTGTGCGTTTGTGTCAGAAAAGTGAATATAACACTGCGGTCACCTGGGACAGCCTGGCCTGCGGTTTCTCCAGGCAGCTCTTTCAGCAGCATGTAGGATTTTCTCTTCTCACATGCCTGACATGTGCACGTAAAAGTTTGCACTACTGAAAGATGTGATGGCAAGGTTTGGTAGCAATCAGCATTGTGGAATTGCTGGCATCACCCACCTGAAATGTGATCAGTATGGACCTAAGGATAATTTGGACTGAGGTGCTACTAAACAGTTTGAAGCAGAGCCCCAACTTTGCTCAAACTAATACGTTGGTTCAGTCATATCTCTGTACCATCAAAATGTAAGTTTAATTACTGCCTAAATAGGTGTGTCCTCTCAGCTGAGGAGCACAAGAGAAACTGCTGAGAAAATCCAGTCATTCTCACAGAAGGTGATGAGGCATTTGTGTGTTTTGTTGAGAAACCAGAATTCACACGTATTTTTGTAACAGTATAGAATACTGAACTTCTAAATTGAGTATTGCTAGGAATTTTGGGCATTGTGATAAACATGGGTGTGTGGCATTAAATAAATATGGAATGTGTCTTAAGCAGTTGTGTGTAAAGAATGGAACATTCAATGTGGCCTGTATATTAATATATCCTATATATTGCAAGGTAGCAGCTCCCTCCTGGAGCACAAGGATCACGATTTACATGGAGGATTTCCTTGTATTATTTGATTTGATCTCCTCACACAATACTGTAATGCAGGTTCATGGGCACTCCTGATCCCAGAGGACAAAACCGAGATCCAGGGATGTGAAGTGGCTTGCCTAGCCATCACATAGTGAGCTCTGAGACCACAGGCTAGGTCCTAAGAGCTGATATGTAAATGAATAAGACCTGATATGTAAATGGATAATGTCTCAGGGAATGAGGCTGACAAGTTTCTACTGGGAGCTTATGGTGTACTTTTTAAATAAACAGACCTAGTAACAGAAACTATATATATGGTTAACATATACCCCTTGGCAGTGGGGACAACTCTTTAGCCCCATATAGTAATGTGAAAAGGGGTGCTCCATGCAAACGGGGAGGAAGGTGCTTTGGGTCTTCGGATTAAGGGACAAGAATTCCTAGGGCCAGGTTGCATTCACTAGCTGTTATTTTTCTGTTCTTTGTCCTCCGCTCTGGATTGACAACATACTGATTTCTGGTTTACTCCTTTCATTAAATAAGAAGGGGTCTGCCATTTGCTTGCAGCAGCAGTTGTGGTCCCTTTGTGATAAAGGAGAGGTAGGCAGATGCATTCTTGTTTTCTCTTTCTTTCCTCAGTATAATTTTTCATGTAACTTCGATGCTCCTCCTATTCTGACTTTGGGATGCTGGGTGTTTGGAGAGCACACATATGGATGCATGATGCCCCACTGAGCTCCCACAAGCCAGGAGTGCACAGAGGCAGCTGCACCATTTACAGCCTAATTGGCAGTATCGTAGATCACAGGACACCCAAAGTTCACAAGGAGGAGATAAAGATGTCAGAGAGGACCCCTGAAGAGATACATCAAAAGCTTCTCCCTTCTGCCTCTCTCCGATAAGGATTCCAACTGTGTATTGCGGGTTGTGGGTTGTTATGGTGACAGGAGGGGAAATGTCTTGGGAGGCAAAGGGGGAAAATAAGTGGAAAGGAATTCATCTTTAAAAACCTTTGAATGCAAGATAGGTTGGCAATATTGAATATATATTGGCTATATTGGTATAGTCGGGCTATAGGATGAGAGTGGGCATTTTGCGGTTAATAAAGTTTCCCTTTTTTTTTTTTTTAAAACCAGGGCAATTGTGCACAGAGCCTAAGAGAGTAAACTTGTATGCCAGAATGCCTTGTTCTAAAAGTAGACTCTGCTACTGAACCAGCTGGATAATATTGGTCTAGTTACTTTAATTCTCTAGACTTATAAAGTGGGGGTGATGACAACACTCACTTTATAAGCATGTTTTGAGAATTAAATGAAATAATGCATGGAAACCACGCCTTATTTGTAATCAGTGATCAGTGCTTTTGCTGTCATAATTAGTCCATACTTTCACAGGGGGTAGTGTAGTATGTGGGTAACATGAAGCCCCCAGAGTCGACTTCCTTGGTTTCAGTTCTTGTTCAGTCTCTTCTTAGCTGTGAGACTTTGGGCAAATCCCTTAACCTCTCCAAGCCTCAAATGTCTCATCTGTAAAATGGAGATATTTGTAGTGGATATTTCAAAATGTACTTTTATTTATTTATATTTGTGAACTTCATTCTCTTTTAAAACATTTTTCAATTACAATTGCCATTCAAAATTAATTTATATTTGTTTTAGGGGAACAACAGAGTGGTTAGACGTCTACATAATTTATGAAGTGATCCACCCAATTAGTTTAGAACCCACCTGGCACGATACATGATTATTACAATATTATTGACTATATTCCTTATGCATTACTTTACATCCCCATGACTATTTTGAAACTACCAATTTATACTTCTTAATCCCTTCTTCTTTTTTACCCAGCACCACAACCCCACTCCCATCTGGCAACCATCAGTTTGTTCTTTGTATCGATGAGTCTATTTCTGTTTTGTTTGGCCATTTATTTTGTTCTTTAGATTCCACACATGAGATTATATGGTATTTGTCTTTCTATGTCTGACTTATTTCACTTAGCATAATGCCCTCAAGGTCCATCCATGTTGTTGCAACTGGTAAGGTTTAATTCCTTTTTATGGCTGAGTAATATTCCATTGTATATATGTACCACATTTTTATCCAATCATCTGTTGATGGGCAATTAGGTTGCTTCTATATCTTGGTTACTGTAAATTACACTGCAATAAACATGGGGCAATATATCTTTTTGAATTAGTGTTTTGGATTTCTTCAATAAATACCCAGTGGAATTGCTAGGTCATGAGGTAGTTCTATTTTTAATTTATTGAGGAACAGCCATACTGTTTCCCATAGTGGCTGCACCAGTTTGCAATTCCACCAGCAGTGCACGAGCGTCCCCTTTTTGCTCATGGATAGGGAGGATGAACATCATTAAAATGTCCATACTACCCAAAGCAATCTATAGAATCAATGTAATCTCTATCAAAATATGAAGGGCATTTTTCACAGAACTATTGGGCTGTCGGAAAAGACATGATGTATTTTTTCTATGTTTTTCGTTGCAAAAATGCGTCATGACTTTTCCGACAACCCAATAGAACAAATAATCCTAAAATTTGTATGGAACCACAAAAGACCCTAAACAGCCACAGCAGCCTTCAGAAAGATGAACAAAGATGGAGGTATCACACTACATAGTACAAGGCCATAGTAATCAAAGCAGCATGGTACTAGCATAACACACACACACACACACACACACACACACACACACACACACACACACACACACACAGGTCAATGGAACAAAATAGGGAGCCCAGAAATAAACCCATGCTTATATAGTCAATTAGTCTATGACAAAGGAGGCAAGAATATCCAAGAGTAAACGCAGTCTTTTCAATAGGTTGTGTTGGGCAAGCTGGACAGATACATGCAGAAAAAGAAAAATGAAATTAGACCACCTTCTTACAACATATGCAAGAATAAATTCAAAATGGACTAAAGACTTAAACGTAGACCGAAAATCAAAATGTACTTTTAGAATAAATGGGAAAACCTCTTTAAAATAACAGTGTCTATCACATTATAAGTGCTTAACTGATGTGAGTTGCTATATTATAGTTAAGGAAGGTGGCGGGGTGCTGGACTGGGGGCGGCACCGGATGTAACACTGAGGTATGGTAGGGTTCAGGGAGAGGAAGTGTTTTCACTGACTAAAGAAATGTGATCCATAAGTTTTCCCTCTCCACTCTTACATACAATTATTCAAAATGTACCTGTAAAAGAGAGTATTTATAAAAAGACTGTCCTTATTATTCTATCATAGGGATTATTAAATGATTATGATTATTATAGCGACGAGCACAATTAAAAATACCCAGCAACTATCACCGGCCAATATTTATGGAATGAAAATTGGATATTAAAGTACAATGCCTCTTAACTCCTAATTACCTCCAAAATTGAAAATAAATTAAAATTTTATGACTCCATGGTTATCACTTAATAATAGTAAATTAGCATATGTTTATTCTATTGTTGTTCCCTACTCTTCACTGCCTCCCGAGAAGCAGAGAATGTTTTTCTGTTTTGATGACTGCGTTTGGCCATACGTCTTTTTTGATCAACGGAAGGTAGTTGGAAGTAATAATGGACTGGTTCTGAACAGACACATTTAGAAGCATCTTGGGTTCTTGCCTCTCGCTTGCATTTCTGCCCTCCACTATGCAGCAACATGCCCCAGAGAATGGCTGCTCATTCAAAGAAGCCACACAGAGCCCAGCTGAACCAAGCGGAACCTGGGAAAATCATAGCAGAACGGCAGCCATCATTAAATGTGCACAATGAATTAAATAGTTGCTGATGAAAGTCACAGGCATTTAAGAGTTGCTTGTTACTGCAGCAAAAGCTGAATAAATAAATACAGAGCCCTTTAGAGAGTACTTGCTTTGTGCCCAGTGCTTGGTAAGCATTAAACATATTCTCTCATTTTATCCTTTCCTGATCCCTATGAGCGAAGCATTATTTTTCCTGTTTAGTGGGTGAGGAACAGAGTCAAAAAAGTTGAATAATTGGCTATATAATGTATTAGGGAGTAAGTTGAGATTCATCCAAAGACTGGAATCAGGCAATATGGTGTACTGCGTTCTAAGGGTGAAAACTATTAGGGAAAACCATGTAAAGTGGTTAGTTTTAAAGGTGAAATGTCTAAATCCCAGCCATTCCATACAGTTCAAATTAAGAATTCTTAATACGTATGTATAAAAACCATGAGAAACAATGCACACAGTATTTCCTGACCAGATCCAAAATTAAGTGATAAACATTGAGAAATCATCAAAGTTCTCTAGAATCAAATCTTTTATGAAACTGGATTTGCTTAGGTGATTCAGACACCACCCAAAAACCACCCTGAAGTGTACTCAAACAATTGAAATTCTCGTGGAAAAAAAGAAGCTGGATTTTTTTGTCTAATTCTCCTGGATTCTTAGCATAGTTTCCACGACCCTTGCTATATAAACACTGGCCTTAAGAAAGGCCCCTGGGCCTCCTTGACCTTGTCTCCCTCACCCAGCTTTAAGGGTGTCTCTTCATTTGAGAAATGAATAATTCAGAATGAGAAACTCTACAACACGAGTCCCACCACTTCTCAGCCTCCCAGCTTGGTCATATCCTCATTATGGGAAAAGCCATTCCAAAAGGCAAACAGCTTTTCATAATTGTTATTTAATGGCTATTGCCTGCTCCTGGGATTTTTTCCTCAGTGTCTATTTGTAATTCAAAGGTCAGAAATAATGCCACTGGCATACACAAGGATTCCGAGAGATTTGTACCTCCTGATTGAAATTCAACACAGTGGCACAGTGCATGAGCCGGGAAGCCTCTTAGGTGGTGTGGCTCACAGTGAGGACGTATCTGACCTCATCTTAATTCTGCGTCTTCACCAGTCACCCGGAAAACTTACGTATGAATGTGGAACAGGACCAGGAGTGTTTGTTCACTAGCCTGGCATATGGGGGGAAGTCACCAAGGGGAGGCGCTTCATGATCTCGTCCCTAACTGGCCCTAATGTCACCTAAATGGGTTTCTCCTTCAGATAATTTAAGCAGGAAAATGTGGCCCCATAGAGTAATTTAGGCCTCATGTAGGTACATACTTGCAGGATTTATATGGCAAGTTATACTTAATTAGTAATGGCAGTCTCATTTCAAAATATTATATATTGAAATATTATTCAACAAAAAAGCTATTTTCCAAGCAGGCATGGATGATGATCATTTATTAGATTAAAATGCATCCCTTTTTCCCAGCTCACCAAACACCACTTCCATTTCAAATGAGCTTGAATCTCTCACATACTACAGTTTATGCATAGAGGCTGACTGCTTAGAAACACTTGTGGCTTGAGCTACAGGGGAAAAAAGTATTCCCCCCAAGTTCACAATATTTATGGTAGATGCTTGTTTACTTCAAAAACAGAGCCAAATTAGAAATCAGAAAAGACAAATTCTAGGGCTGCCAGCATGGTGTGTGTGTGTTAGTTTTCTTCTTTCTGTTTTTATTGCATGATATTTGGAGTTCACTGTTGAGGTTATTTCCAATCAAATTGCATTCAAGTCTAGAACAATGTATAGGTTGATAGCGTAGACCATCATGGGTTATGGACCACAAATCCTCTAGGTTTAAATGGTGTATATAAAACTAATGTCTGTAAGGTGAACACAATTCCTCCTCCCCCAGAGAAAATCTGACAGTAATTTGAGGATAAAGCCTTGAAGGGAGCAGCCAGCAGTACTTGAAATAAAAGCTAAGAGAAGAGTTAAAACTTTCAAAGCAAGCAAGCAAGGTCAAGGGATTAAATTTCTGTATAAGACCCTGACATCAGTGATAAGAATCATCCTCCAACAACACCCTCCCACCCCCACTGCACCATCACCCCACCGAGTGGTCAAGTGTTGGTCTTCGTTCAAATAGCAGCTTACACATCAAGGATGGGATGAGTCTGAAGCAGAGGCCAGTCATTTGTTAAACATTAGATTCACTAGACTTTGATACATGATGTGATCAAAGAAAGTCGTCTTTTTCTGGAACTTACTTTAAGGTTAAAAACATATAATAAATGCTGTATGTAGGGCTTTAAACATATCATTCCAGATACAGTAAAGATCATTAGCTCAGAATAATTAATGGCATATGTGTGCAGGGTACTGTAGGATACAAGATTTATTATTTAGTTAATCCTTCAGAAAGTTGTCTAAACTCACTATTTCCAATTTTTCCCTGCTAGTTTCGCTTGCAATCCAGCCAGGTTCTCACCCCCATCATTTCACTCTAACTACTTTTATTAAGGACACCATTAGCACCTGTCATGGTAAATCCAATGTCTCGGTATTTATCTTTTCTGACCTATCAGCAGCATTTGGTATACTATTTTTTTTGTATGGATAATGAAGAATGGAATGGAAGCCTGAGAAGAGAAGTGTCCCGAGGAAAATCTAATTAGAATTTTCTTCCTGAGGAAAAGAGAAAAGATATGCCAGCAAAAGTAGATGGTGGAATTGGGAGAAAAGAAGACATGACATCGAAACCATGGGCATGAGATGACATGTGGCTGAGTTAGGGCTTCAGGAAACTCATTACAAGGCAATGATGAGCACTGTGGTTATACTGGCGTATCCCAAGCACGTGGAAAATTCTGGATTCTATGGGCTGTAGTTCTCTCTCTCAGGCTAATTAAATGAAAGCTAGAAATATTTTTGAGTGGGAGAGATGAATAGTAGGTAAGAGTATCAAATGTTATATGTATCAAGCATTGCTTTAAGGTAATTACATGCAATAATTGACTTTTTTTAGGCAATCAAGATTTTAATCCCAATTTTACAGATGACAAACTGAGGCACAGAGGCGAAAAACCTTACCAACGTCATTCACCTAGCAAGTGAATGTGCCAGGATTTGAACAGTGGGAGAGTGACAATCACTGTCCCTAAACCCACAGCATTTGGAACCACCAACCTGGCCATTAACCTGGGACACTCTGAGAAACATCCTGTAAAGTTGAGCTCCATGAAAATGTTGAAAAATATCATTCCTTTGCTGTACCAGACAGTGCGCAATACTGGAAACACACCAGGCACTTTTCTAGGGGCTTCAAATGTGCTAATGTGCTAATGTAACCCTCATAGTAACCCCGTAAGGTATATAAATACAGTAAAACCTTGGATTGTGAGTAACATGGTTTGCGAGTGTTCCGCAAGATGAGCAAACATTTCTAATACATTTTAACATGGAAATGAGCGATGTTGTGAAATACAAGTAGTCTGTTTCCAGAATGAATTATGCTCGCATACCAAGGTATTACTATACTATTACATTCCCCATTTTACAAATGAGAAAACTGAGACATCAGTAATTTGCACTAGTTCTCATAGCTAATTAGTGTACAGCTGGATGAAAACTTAGGTACATCCTATTTTATTACTGCTGCACATGTATATATTTAAAATTTTTTTAAATACATGTATTGGGGCTTTTTTGTAGGAGGTTCTCTTTTTATACTAACTAGGCTAGGTAACTAAAAAAATGAATCTATTTTAAAAACTTGAGCCTACTGATCTACAGCAGTGATCAGGTCACTTTTTTCTGTAAATGGTCGTATAGTAAATATTGTTTTTTTAAAAAAATTTTTTTCGAGTCTGCTGAGTGGCGCGGTGGTTGAGGACTGGCTTGGGATGACAGAGGGCCCCAGTTCGGATCCCACATATGAGGGCCAGTGACACTGTCCTCTACAGCTGAGATGCTGGACAACAGCTCGACCTGGAGCTGGGCTGCCGTGGGTTGCCATGGGCTACCCTATGTAGCCAGCAGCCAGTGTGAGCGGCCAGCAGCCGCTGTGAGCGCCGTCCAGAAGCCGGCGACTGATCTGCCTTGCCCGGGAAGAGCGCAATGATGGTGCCAACTTGGACCAGTGGGGCGACGTCCTCCACAACTAGACTGAAGAACAGGGGGACAGCAACTTGTCTGTTCCCCTTCCCCCAACTCCCCAGCACCGTTCCCATCCCCCAATTCCCCAATTAAAAAAATCTAAAAAAAAATTTTTTTTCTCTTTTTATCTTAGTGACTCTAGCCAAGGGTTTGTCAATTTTATTAATCTTTTCAAAGAACCAGCTCTTTGTTGCATTATTTTTTTCTATTGTCCTTTTGTTCTCTATTTCATTTAGTTCTGCTCTGATTTTTATTATTTCCTTCCTTCTGCTGACTTTGGGTTTGTGGGCTATACAGTTTCTATTATAACTACTCAACTCTGCTAAGGCAGCCATAGACAAGACACAAATAGGCATGGCTGTGTTTTAATAAAACTTTATTTATAAAAACTGGTAGTGGGCTAGATTTGGCCCACAGGCTACAGTTTCCTGACCCTTGAATATTATGTTTAATGAGAATAGTCTATAGCTATTTCATGGTTATGGCAGAGAATGCTACTTGATCCCAATATACCCATTCTTATTTTATCTTTTGAAAATAGGTTGTGTATTTTTTTAGCTGGACATATGCCTGTCCAGAATAGAAGTCACCCATCCCCAAGCTGTGACCCCGTTACAAGTTCTGGCCAATGAGAAGTAAGCAAGTGTGGTATGCACATCTTCCAGGAAATGTTTGCAAAATGAGAGAATCTCCTATTTTTCTGGTGGGCTGACATTTGGGTGGAATATCTGGAGTTCCGGCAGCTCTTTTGGACCAGGAAATCACCTTTAGAGTAAAACTATACATGATGGAGCAGAAGGATAGAAGAAACTTGAATCCTTCAAGCCTACGGGCATGAAGGCATCCTATATCCAGTCTGCTTTTATATGAAAGAGAAATAAGCTATCTTGATTAACTTGCTAGTATGGGGGTTTTCAAACACACTCAGCCTAATCTACTCCTACCTGATGTAATGGTCTTGCATCTTTCTTAACTATCAAGAAGATGCACTTGTTTCATGATACTAGGGAAATAACAGGATGGGAAGGTGATAAGAAAAGACAACAGAAACTGCAGTTATGAAACCTGGCTCTGCCAGTTCCTGTGTGACTCTGGGTAAGCTGCTGTAACATCACTGCCAGTTTCCTCATTTGTAAAATAGAGTTGGCTACAATTAATTCACAGGCATATTGCGAGGTTAAAATGAAAGAAATATATGAAAGTGACAGGGTAATGTTTAACCAATATATGTGGAATATATATGTATATAAATCCTGTGTGTGTATGATTTGTATTACCATGGAAATATATATCTGGAACAGCAATGACAAACACTCATATAATTGACATTAGTTTTCTTAGCACAGTGAGACTAAAAACGGTGTGATATATATCTAGAAATATATATATCTAGCACTATCTACACACAATATATAAATATAGCCTAATATAACACCAGACAAATGTGGGGTCCATGTTTATTGAAACTGAATATGATAAACTGCAAAAACTATTAGTTGTGTAGATCATATATATATAAGATCATATGTATATAATATACACATATAAAATCATATATATTTATCATGTATATAACATATACATATAAAATCATATATATATATGTATATATATATATATATATATATATATATATATATATATATATATATATATATATTTGATTCACAAGTGGAAGAAAGAAAGTCAAAGACAAATGTTAAGAAACTTGACCAAGGAGTAGTCTTCTAAGCAAGGCTGACTTGAGTGTATGCCAGCCACACTGAATGACAGCATTTCCTGAATGTGCTAGGGCTCTTTTATCACTCTGTACATTGACATATGCCATTCCCTTACTAATAAACTTTTGCTCATCTTTAAACTCAAATGTCTTTCTCCAGCTCTTTCAAACAGAATACTTTTTTTTCTTGTAATTCTCTCATACACTATAAACATGTTTGTAATAGCATTTTATAGTTATAGTATTTTCCATCCATGGTTGGGAATCCATGAATACAAAGGGCTGACTATAGTTATACATGAATTTTTTACTACATGACGGGGAAGAGGGTCAGTGCTTGTAACTCCCTGTTCAAGGGTCAACTGTATTTATTTATTTATATACTTTTATTATAAAATAGAATGGAGCCTCTAAGAAACTTTCTACTGATCCTTCATTCACTCAAATTATTTTTTTTGAGTGTCACTCATACGTCAGACACTGTTTACATTCAGGGATTACTACCGTGTACAAATAGACAAACACTCTTTCCTGAGGAAGCTTACATGTCATCAGGGAGACCAAAAAGAAAGAAAACAAACCCTCAAAAAGTTAAATTTATAAAACCCCAGATGGTGCTAAGCATGGGTTGTGGATGGCAAGGGAGCAAGGAGGTGCTTTTCAGAATAGGCACCTCTGATCAGATGTCACTTGCACAGAGAACTCAATAAGGAAAGGGAGGAGCTTGACGGGTGCTTGGACACCCTGAAGGAAGAGCTTGCTGGTCATGGTGAAAGGACCACAAGCAAACCAGTGGGGCTGGAACAAAGTGCATGTGAAGAGAAGGAATTGCACATCAATTCAGAAGAAGAGGGGCATGATTATGAAGGTCCTCATAGGTCATGACCTTGATGTTTAGTTTGATGGAAAGACTGTGGAGGCAAGTGATAAGCAGTCTGCTTCCCAGGATTCCACTGACTTGTCTGCATAGGATAGATCAAATGGGGACAAGGTCAGAAGCATAGGAGGAGGGTGCAGTTGCTCAGTTGAAGGTGAGATGACTTTGGTGGTGATGGAGGAAATGGTGAGAAGTGGTTTGATCTTAGATATATTTGGAAGTCAACGGGAAATTAGTATCTTTAGTCCCAGAACAAATAATATATGTTTGTGTGAAGAATCAGTTATTAGAATAAATTATTAAAGATTTGAACTAGAGAGTCTTATCATTTAAATGACTATTAAGAAATAATTCAGTTTCAGTTCCTAAATGGAATGTCATCAAGGAAGAAGAAAAAAAAAAGTTCTGTGTTTCTTGGATCCTTGTTAAAAAGTTGCAGATATTTTGGAAAACACCCACTTTTGTAGTTGAAAGATCAAAGGCTTTAAAAAGAAAGGAAGGAAGACTTTATGTTTTATTTCTATATTTTTAAACAATAGCAAATTGTGATATTGAGAGCATCCTTAAGGGTGATTAAGAAGTCAGTGGTGTTGAAAAAGCAAGACCATTTTCACTTCTCACAACCCAAAATATAAGTTTAGATCAAGAGACAAACAAATAAAAAATTTACAAAATCTCTGATATCTGTGATTTGGGAGAGAAAAATATTCTGGACATTTGCATACCTTTTTAAATGATACAGTATATCTTTGGATATCATATGGATATGTTATGCAAAATGATAAATGATATTGTACTGGTTTTCTGGTTAAAAAGGATGTTGCAACTAGGTTTAATTGTGATGAGATATTTTACTAGAGGGACTTTTAAATTACTATGAATAATTTTGAGATATCATATAAAAGAAAAATATGAATGCTATAAGAATGGCCAAAATCTCACACTATTCTTAGAGAAATGGAGTGTTGGCTAAAGAAAAATAACTTTAAGAAATGTGTTTGGGTTTTCAATATTACATCCAGTAGCAACTTTACTTAAATTTTAAGTCTGAAATACACATGTAATGATATCCCGGGTCACGATTATTTAGATTTGAAACCAGAATTGTTCTGAAACAGCTTATTTAAATGCTTTTTAAGGGAATAATTCTCTCCTTCCCCCACTCAAACCTACATGATCTTACTTAACAGGCATTTCCACTCCTTCAGAATAATTTCAACAAGTAATTTGCAGCCTTTCTCTGCCTTCACAATCATTCATGCCCCCGGGAAGGTAGTGGCATCAGAGAGTATGGCTGAGAAAGGAGAGCAGCACGTGGCTTGGGTTTCCTTTCCACACTCTGCACACAGCCATCTCCCTTCCTCATATTAAGATACCCGGATGAACGTCTGTATATTGGTCACTAAGGTGGAGAGGTTTGAGTAGTAATCACTCCATTTGGCCATTTGTCTCAGCCATGGCCTATTCAAATGTCACTACTAAATTTCTCCATCTATTCAATGCGTTAGAGTATCTCTCAGTTGGCTCAGATCTCAAGGTGAGGGAGATGGCTAATTTTATGTGTCAACGTGGCTGGGCCACAGGGCACATATTATAGATGTGGTCAAACATTATACTAATGTTTCTGTGAGAGTGTTCTTGGATGAGATTAACATTTAAATTTGAGTAAAGCAGATTGCCCTCCCTAATGTGGGTGGGACTCATCCAATTAGGTGAAGGCCTTAGTAGAATAAAAGACTCACCTCCCCCAAGCAAGAGGGAATTTCTTATAGCAGAATTCTTTTGCAATTGGACTGAAACATTGGCTCTTCCTAGGTCTCCAGCCTGATGGTCTTTGAGCCTGAATTGTACCTACCAGTGCACCCTGCAGGTGTTGAACTTGCTAGCCTCTGTAATTGCTGAGCCGATCCCTAAATACAAATCTCATCTACATATCTGTATCTATATCTCTCCATCTCCTATTTGTTTTGTTCCTCTGGAGAACCCAGACTGATACAGTGTGGTAGAGGGACTTAAATAATTATTGCTTCTTAAACTCCAACAGATATTAATTTCAACAAAAGAATCAATTGCTCATTATAAACCTAAGTGATAATTTCCGAAGTCCTCTCTGTGGTACCAACAGATTTGAAATTAGAGATATTCTCATGGAAACCTGTGCCTTCATTTCAATGGCAAATTAAGCAGCCTTTGCCTCAAACCATGCTGTTGTGCTAAAATAATTCAGCTGGATCATGGGGGTAAAGAATTACCCCTTTTGATAAAGATTTGGGCTGTTCAAACTCATTCATTTTTAATTAAAAATGTGGCTATGCTTTAGGGTTACATAACTAATTAAGTATAATAAAAAAGCCTGATAATATATATTATATAATACATAATATTATAATAAAGAAGTGGGAATCAAGTTGAAGAGATGTACTAAAATTTAACTTTTGAAATTCTTACCTTTAGGGCTTGAAATTGCTATTTTGATTCTGAAAATAACCCACATTTTAAAGCAGATTGTACTTTGGACTCAAGCTCTAGGTGAAAATTATTTTTTCAGCTCTGAAGAATATCAGAACCCAACAGAAATAAACATTAATGAACAATGAGGATTTTACGAACACAAATATATATCACAATATTTTATGATGTCCAAATCAGGATGAGTTAACAATGAGTTGCAGCAATTTGAAAAAACATGAGAAGTTTTAGGTGATTGAATGTTCATGAAGCTGCTCTTACAGAAAGACTCTCATGAACTCATGTTTGGTATAATGTTCAACCACAGCAGCCAAGTGGGTTGGACTCTTAGGTTTCCATAAATACCGGTACTATTACCTTTAAATTAGCATGCATCATAAATGCTGTAAATGATTCAAGTGGTATTTTACATCAGCTTACAAGGGCTTTTATGGATTGGCCAACTGGCAATTAGTGAAAGAAGGGCATGTGGGAAGAAATATAAAAAAGTGCGTGTGGTTGGAGAAGGGAATGAAGGGATGAGAAGAAGCTCTGTTCAAATAACACCCCAAAATTTATGGTCTTAAAGCAAAAAAAAGAAAATGCTTATTATTCCCAATTTGAGCTGTGCTTAGCTCGATAGCTCTTCTGGTCTTGCCAGTGGGGTGGTGTGTGTGTGTGTGTGTGTGTGTGTGTGTTCAGCTGGTGAGTCAGTTGGAAGCTTGAATCAGGTGGGACACTGAGATGATTGAGCCTCCTTTCTATAGTCTCAGAACCTTTCTCTCTCTCTGCTTTGGGCCTCCAGCAAAATAACAGGGTTTCTTATGTAGTGGCTTGGGGTTTTCAAGAGAACCAAAGCAGAAGCTGCCAGGATTTCTTAAAGCTTAGCTCTGTACTTCTTAATCCCTTTCACTTTAAGATTAAGAAGTACAAATTGTCAGTTATAAAAACAATCACATAAATGTAAAGTACAGCATAGGGAATATAGTCAATTATATTGTAATAACTGTATGGTGACAGATGGGTACTAGACTTATCAGGGTGAGTACTTTGTAAGGCATGAAAATGACTAATCACTGTGTTATATACCTGAAATAATATTGTATGTTGACTGAAATTTAAAAAAATAAAATAAAATAAAAAATAAAACTTACCTCTGGAATTGGCGCAGTGTCTCTTCTGCCACCTTCTAGTCAGGGAGCCTGCTCAGATTCACTACACAGGGCTGCGGCTCTCAGCAGGTGTAGTTCATCAGAGCTACAGACTGCCATGAGCCCAAAGCCATTTATGCCTGAAAACCCTAGTAAGTCATTTGGATATAGGTGAGGCTGTGCTTAAAGTGGATTTAAATATTGCTAATTTAAATTTGATATTATCAATGTATAGGCACTTTTCTAGAAATCTTAGCGTTATTCGATACTTTATAAAAGGCAGGGATGGTGCAAAGTACTTTATATAATTTATTTAGTTCTTATATCACCTGGTGAGGTAGGTTTTCATTATTAGCCCCATTTTATAGATGGAAATCGTTAAAAATTTGTTACAGATATTGTTAAATATTAAGGATATTGTCAAAAGTTTGTCCCAGTTTACACAATAGTGCCAGTATTCAAACCTAACCAGTCTTACTCTAGAACAAACCCTTTAATCCAGCTCTTACTGCTATGATTTAGACTCAGAAGAAGTCTGGTTGCCAGGGGTCCATCATCATGAAGTTAATCGATTCTCTTTTTTTAGGTCTAAATTGAACTCATTTCCATATGTTTAATAAAAGAAATAGGAGGAACCTAAAGTAAACTCCATTGCTGTGTTTAAGTTTCATAGAAGGTTGTTTCCTAGGTAAAAATAAAGGCATAACTTTGTAAATATCTCATCCCATGTTGCTGTGACTCTCAATACTCTGATAAGTGATAAGCATGGCCATTCTAGTTACTAATTTTAAGAAGAAACTACTTCTGGACCATTCTGTGGTGCTATATTCTCTCTATATTATTTTCCTTCTTCAGCGTAGGCAAAGTACGTTGACTGACTTGTGTCAGCTTTATAACTTGGATCATAGTGAGCTGTAATTACCTTATTTTTATAGCTCTACAAATGGTGGTAAACTGTATGGCGTCAGATACTGTACTATAATTTTTTTTTTCCCCTCAAACATTGAACACCCTGCAGGACTCAATCAACATGTGTGGAATGACTGTTTGGTTGTGACAAATACCTGCGTATTTTTCTATCCCTGTTAGCAAGCAGTGCCACTGAATATCATTTCACTCATTCCAACTGATCGATTCTGCTACCCAAGCAGAAACACAATGAGCTGATGCAGATGAATTAAAGGAGCCTTTGAGGACCCCTCTGCCATGGAGTGTTGCCTGATAGGTGCGCTGTCAAGTATGAATTATTCATTGACACTTCACTTCTGCATCATTATACCTTTCATTCTCCTGTGTCTGAACAGATAGGATTGATTCACACATCATACCCTATAACATTTATAATAAAAAAGACTGGAAACATTTTCACAGAGAAGGAAAACATGTGAGAATACACTTAGGATAACCACACTGGTAATTGGTTTTCCAGTGTCCAACTAAACAAGAGAAAATGCCGGAAGAAAAAAAAGTGTGTGCTTTCTGTCAAAATATTCATTGTTTAAGAAGTCATTCCAAAATAGAAACCCCTATTTTCAAAAGGCCTAGGAAATAGAAATCAATTTGTGAAATCTTACACCCCACGTTCCAAACTATATCGGATAGTTTGCTGGCAATGATCAGAATGTACTGGCTTAGAAAATCTACACACACAATCATTTTAACCATGGAAATGTATGAATTAAGAACACTGTTCTGAATTAAGTATTAATATCAGTGTGCATGCGTGTATGTGTATGTGTGTGTTTTGTTTAGTCTTTCCCATGGGAAATAAGCCATGACTGTTGCATTTCACACACACACACACACACACACACACACACACACACACACACACACACACTTTTAGAAAGCAATGGAAATCAGATCAGAAACAACCCTGAGTTGAAAGAAAATGTAGGCCAATTCTTCCTCTTCTTTTAATTTTCTTTCCATTTATAAAAATATATAACTTTATTAAAATACTACTATTTTTCAATACTCTAATATTCTTCAATACAGCAACTATACTAAATACTCTATCTACATTTTGGGAGGTACTGGGAATAGAGTGAACAAGATAGATATAGCGCTTGCTCCATAAAGCTTAGAGTCTCCTTGACCACAACTTGTACTTAACCTAGTATATCTTTTTATAGTTTATTTTTATAGAGTTCTAGAAGGTGCTACAATCTTTGAAATAATAATTGCAAATTAAATACACATTGAATGAATGAAGGACAATTCAGAAAACTTAATGCCATAGAAATAATTTCAGTTTGGATGTTACAAATTAGTAAATGCTAATAGGAACATGATTATTTATGCTACTGTGTGATGTGTCCAATGATCATAGAGATTCTGATAAGGACAGAAATGGAAGAATTCAAGGGGATGAAATAATGTAACAGAGGTGCAAAGATATTTATAGTTAATTTGAAGCTAAATCACAAACAAAATCATATATGTTTGGTTAGGAGGGGATAAGTTGTAACCCAAGCAGAAAAGCAAGCTTCCACAGGTCTCTCTCTATGGGCATTTTTTTAAATGCATAAATGCTTATGGTAAACATCTGCTCCTTTAAGGCACACACTATAATCGTCTATTACCATGATTTATCGCAAAAGGTATGTGACTATGTTAGAGATTTAAGTGGTTATAGATTTCACTGAAACACACAAGATTTGTTAGAGGTGAAGTTTTTGTGCTTAACCTATGTAAATGAGGGGTGAAATAAAGGCAGGAATGCTTGACTGGCCTACCTGGTGCTGCCTGCTCGGGCTCCTTTGCCTCCTCGCTTTGCTTCCCACCATTCCAGCCCTTCAGCCTCGCTGGCCTTCTTTCCATCCCCTGAGTACGTTAGGCCTCCGCCCACCAGAGGGCCCTAGCAAGTGCTATGCCCCCTTGCAAAAACGGTCTCTCTACCCTCCCACTTCCTTCAACCAGGTAACTCCCAATCGCGCCTCCACTTCCTTCCAACCAAACACTACATCTGCTGAAGGCCATTCCTTAACTGCCATGATCATGGAGAACCTCCATTACACACTCTCAAAGCATCGTGAACTTCTCCATAGCATGTATGGCAGCCTTAATTTTATATGCATATAACAATGGCATATAAAAAGTTAATTGTATGTATGATTTTATCTACATACTAACAGAAGTCTCTCCCACTATACAGGGTTTACTGCAGACCTATCACATCATAGATTCTTACTGGGTGCTTATTGAATAAATCAATGCATGAGAAAGGGGAGGCATTATGAAAATTGGATAGTTATCATAAATTTTGAGGTCCAAATATTTTTGCTGTTTTACTATGTTTTAGAAGCGCGATTTGATCATTTTTGCTACCCTGGGTTGGGCAACTATATTAATTTCTATCTAAGTCTAATCAGGTATTTGGAAGGAAATGTATATTTTTGGAAGCTATTTACCAGAAATGACAATATTCTAAAAAAAAAAAATATATATATATATATATATATATATATATATATATATATATATATATTATGATGGTCATTAGGATAATGGAAGAGATTACTCTTATGCAGCACCGTTTGCTACTACTAGTGATGATCAGGAAAAATAACAATTTGAGAAATTGTGGTAGATCTGCTTTCTTCATCACCACCCCCTCCCACCCCAATTGTGTTCTTCACTCCTTAGTTAATTCCTGCATTTGCTTGATCCTTCACCTTCTACTTGACCTTGTAAAAGTGGTTAAGAATGTGGGCCTGGGACTGTGACAGACCTGGGTTTGAATGATGGCTCTACCAGTATCCCCATAAGTTCTCTAGCTCTCAGCTTCCTAATATATAAAATAGGAATAAAAAATCTGCTTCATGGTGCTTGTGAATATTTAATGAGGTAATGTATGTGAATTGCTCAGCATGTTTCTAGTTAGGATTCAATACATAGTAATGAAAGTTTTATTATTATTATTATGCTTACACTTATCTTCATTTCCGTTCCTCTGGTCTGATTACAGGTTTGGCTTTTTTGATTTCCACTCTCAATCTTCCTGTGGACATAGTGTTTCTATGTTCTTTCTAATCACAGATACTCCACATAACATGCCAAGCATGCTGGCATGCCCTGTTTAGACTTATTTAGGTCTTCATTTAACTTTTATGTAACTTTCTTTTCTTTCTCTTGCCTCATTTTTAGCTCACTCTGCCTTTGCTGTATTTTGTCTGTCTTTGTAAGCCACCTATAAACCTTTCTGCAATAAGGTGGGTACTTATCCAAACTATTAACCTACAGCACCCAGAACCTTCTGCCTGTGTTTATCTGTTCACTTAATACACTTGCTGGTTGCTGGAGTCCCCTATCCAGGACAAGTGATTTTTTGTTTGTTTGTGTGTTTGGTTTTGTGTTTGTTTTCAGAGAAGGGGCCCCATGTAGGCTGGCTTTGGGGGCAAAACCATAATATCCCAGGTCTTGTTTCATCATCTTTGGTTTTATTTCTTTTTTTCTTTTTTCTGTTTCCCACATGCTTTCATATGCCTCTGAAACTATCTGTCAGATCCAGGCATCTAATTCATCAAACCTTGTTGAAATCACAATTAGGCTTCAAGAGTTCTCTAGAGCCTCTGAACGGCATCATCAGACAACTAAATGAGGATAGCACACATCTCCAAACAAATGATCATTTGATGAAGACATTTTGGAGTACAAAAGCAGCCAGTGCAGAGAGGAATCATGGGATTCAGGGCCCCTCAGGGTCTTTGAAACTATATTTTGTATTTCATAAATACATTTGGTCCTGGGCACTAAACACAGTAATATCCCTTGGCCCTAATGGTGGTACTAAGCCATTAGCTCTTAAGTCCCATTTAGAAATACATTGAGATGGGATAATGGTTATGTCCTCTTTCTTTTTACTTCTTAACTTGTTTTGTCACCATTTCTGAAAAGCTCAACCCAGAGCTAGCAATTGCCTGGTGACTTGGGTGTTATTTGGTGACATAATTCTGACTTGATAACCTGTTCCTCAACCCCAGATGTTTTTCCCTCAAACTAAGTGAGTGTTTGTCCCTGCCCCACCTCATGGCAGCGGGCACACTGGGGAAAGACAACGAAGAGACTGTTCCTGTTGAAAGCAATGGCATGTCACACCCTTTACAACCCTGCTGGCCGCTGCCCAGTGTTCTGTTACCATACACATTCATTTCCGGCAGTCAACATGCTGCCCTTTGTAAAGCGGGGAGTATAATTTCTTAGAAATAAAAGTAGAAAGCTGAAATCAACCAGCAGGAAATTCAACTGAAGCACTGGAAAATGTAAGAGAAAATGGTATTATTTTGGGGGTTTTAGTACAATGGAAAAAAACAATCATGAGAAGCAACGTTCTTTTGGGGCCAACAGGAAAAGGGGAGCTAAGGAAAAGTACTAAATCAGATTACCAATCTCTAAATGATTATGACACGTGGAGACCGACATAAGTCCCTGGTTGATTTGCAGATGTTAATTTTTGGTTGTTTGTATGCATTACGGCATCTTTTTTCCTAGCCAATTTAATCTGCTTTATGAAAAGTCCCTATGTACAGTGGAACAATTATGATAATTACAGTAAGACACATACTAAATAATAAAGTCTCTGCTAGATTCCGATTAAAAACAAGATCTGCTCTGATTTGCCACGGTTGCATGTGAATCATAAGTTTATAAACATACAAATTTGATAAGTATACATAAATAGCTAAATAATGCATAAATGTATATATCTATATAGAGATCTTTACACACATGCTAGCATGAACTTACAAATCTCATGATATGAGCCATCAGACAAATGTTATGTGTCTGTACCTTTCTCCTATGTTGAAACAGTCATTTCATTGGTAATGCAGAAGACATGAGGCTTAATTGTCTTTCTCTGAAATTCCCCTGACGCAGAATGGTCATTGGGAGAGTGTGAGAGGTGGGCGAATAGAAGAGAAGATGACATTCATATAGTTCTGTTTCAAAGAGCCCAGAAAATTTTACTTTCAAAACTACCCATGGTTTTAGTGATAAAGTCCAAACTCTTAGTTTAGCCATAAGTTTCTTCATGGTCCAGCACCCACTTCCTCTCAAGCCACTTTGGTGAATGGGGACCCTTTGCTGTAAGGTCACCCCAAAACCTGTAATCTTCAAAACCTGAAACTCTATTTCATACTCTCCCCATGTGTTTTTATGCATGGGGTGCTCATTCTCCCATTTTTTTCAATAACTCATCTGGAACTAATTCATAATCAATCTTCTGATTTTAATATCCTACATATGCACGTTTCCTGGTTTTTTTCTGATATCTCTTTCTCTGACTCAAAGGAGAGTTCCTGGAGATTCAGGGTTTGGTTTACAATAACCTTGTATTTCTGTGCCTGGCCCAGGCCTGAACATGGAAAAGGCTCAATGAATGTTTGTGAAGTGGAGGAATAAATGCGTGATTGACACTGAGCTTTCCATGTTCCAGTTAACCAGTAGTGCTTTTAACAACATCTGATGTTTGTTGACACAGATATATAGATACTGATAGGGATATAGACATGGATATGGATATAGATATAGTTATACACGTACAGATACAGATATACAAAGGTTTGACAATTAAGTTCACAAACTCATCCTAGAAAAAGTGCTACCTACCTCATTACTGAATATCACTATAGTCACCTTCGAAGCACTCCCCTTGGGAAGCTATGCACCAATGTCAGTGCCTAGTCCACCCTTCAAAGCAATTGCGGAACTCTTTTTCTTGAATGGCCAGCAGAGCTGTCATCATACTGCCCTTCATGTCCTGAGTGTCATCAAAATGTCTTCCTTTCAATATTTCCTTTATCTTCAGGTAAAGAGAGAAGTCACTGGAGGACCAGATAAGGTGAGTAGGGAGGGTGTTCCAATACAGTTATTTGTTTACTGGCTAAAATCTGTCTCACAGACAGTGCCGTGTGAACTGATGCATTGTTATGATGCAAGAGCCATGAATTGTTGGCGAAAGTTCAGGTCATCTAACTTTTTCATGCAGCCTTTTAAAAGCACTTCCAAATAGTAAGCTTGATTAACTGTTTGTCCAGTTGGCACAAATTCATAACGAATAATCACTCTGATATCAAAAAAGGTTAGCAACAGTTGCAACAAGTTTGTGAACTTAATTTTTGGACCTTCGTTATCTCCAAAGAAGAGTCACTTCTTGATATTTCCACCTCATTATAAATAAAGAAATTAATATGTGTTTTTATCTAGAGTCACAGGAGGAAGAACAATGAGAGGACTGAGAAACTGAATAATAGTGCAGCCAGCCTGCCACTGAGGTGGAGAAGTATCAGCATGGGAGGTCTGGGAAAATAGAAAGTGTCCTATGTATCACTACTTTTTCCTGAGTCAGTCTTCCTTCTGGACATAACTTTCATATTTAAATCTAAATATTTCAGAGTCTGTAAAGAATAAGCACAAAAGAAATCAAAGTGTTAATAAGTCAAACTTAAAAGCAGACCCAGTGTGATAAAAATATTTAGAATATCAAAAACTATGGTTTAGTAAACAATACAACTGTTCCACATCATTGGTAATTGGAAGGAAAATGCAATAGACATACATAATATGACCTCCGAGGTCCTGCATGTGGAAAAACCCCAGTATTCCATATTTTACCCTAAGGCACCTCATATTTCTGGACAAACTGAAATATGCCTTCCAGTATTCTAACTAGGAAAGCAAATTTGAAACGTCAGCAAGGGAATTGGTTTAATTGCATACTATTAGTCTCTGGGAAGGAAGATGGTCCAAAAAATTCAGAAGTTAAATTCTGTATGTTCTTAAGTGATCTCAATGAAGAAGAAAAGAGGAAACTGCTTAAAGTAGCAAGGGTGTGTGAAAAAGACCCATTCAAAAAAGACATGAAGAGCTCATCCCATACATAACAGGAGAAGGGAAACCACATGACCCGAGGTGAGTCCAGGATTACAGAGGCCCATTGGGGTGCCAGAAAATCAAAGCTCTCACTTCTGGAGGATGTGGAAACTGAGTCAGAAAACCAACAGGATAGTTTTGTGTTCCAGAGTATGTGCAAAACCAAAGTTTTCTAAAGAACTGGGTGGTGCAATGAAGATGGATATTACAGAAAGAGACCCCTCAACAGTCATTTCACTTTTCTTTTGTTGGTATTGAAAAATAAATCAAAGGTAAAAACAGTTCAGTGGAAAGTAAATAAATGAGAACTGAAATCCAAGATGGGTTCAGAAGTTATAAGTGGACCCCTGCCCCCAACACCCACACCCCTCTCTGCTGCTTTCAGGGGGCTTCAGCGCTGAGCTTGACTGGATTAAATTCCAGGGCACCACGGACCTTAGAAACAGAAGAACGTCTGTGCTCTTAGAGAAATCCCAGTGAATAACGGAAATGTAAGAAGGCTGGTGAAGGGAAAATCACTCTCTGGTTTTCAACAAAATACTGCGGATTTCACAAACTGAAGCCCTGGGTTTGACTCTGATTATAGTAGAGACTTGAAGCTTGATGATTAAAGGAATGCCCTGTGATCTCTTAAGATGAAATAATCATTATACGGATTTACCATGGTTTGCCCAAGTAAAATCATGAATATAAGGCTTATCACCTTTTTGTCAGATGTATGAGGCCCACACATCTCAGAAACTTCGTTGACAACATTTAGATAGTATGGGAGTTTGGCAATATTTTACTATGTCGTGGACCAGATGGAGAAAAACGTGTTTTGGCAAGGCGTTAGCAGGTTCAGCCTCTGTCCTTGAAGAGTAACATATAAATGAATCAGCATCATGCTACAGGGAGTTTTTTGGTTGTGGTTTGATTCAGGAATCTGTGCATGAAGTTACTAAAAATATTTATGAAATTTGCAAATAACAGGATATGAAAGAATCTGGACCCAAAAAATTTTGGTAGACTATGTTGATGGTCTGTATCTGAATGTAACTTCAGTGATATATACCTGTGAGAATTCTTGGATTTAAAAAGGAAGAAGACAATAACAGAAGGGAAAAGGTGAGGCTTGTTGGCAGCATTGTAAACCTTTAGGATTTGAGTGGACAATCAAGTTAGTGGACAACTCAACACCAATGTCTTATGAGGAATGGTTGAATACTTGGTAATATTTAGTATGAAGAAAACTAGTCTCTCTGGTGGTAAGGCATGTTATCTTTGGCCTTATGTATGTAAAAGATTTTCATGGGGAAGAGAAGTTAGATTACTCTATGCAGCCCCAAAGGCTCAAATTAAGGCAAATTGATGGAAACTTAAAGAACACAGATTTGGACATCATCAAGAAGTTCTTAAATGATCAGTAATTCTCAAAGAGGGGCTTGCTTTCTTTGGAAGTACAGGGAGCATTTCCTGGTGTTATGGGGTAGGAATTGAAGGATGGGAATCTATTGTTGGATTTCATGGTCAACCACTTTTATCAGCCTTGAGATTAAATAATCTTTTGATTTGGAGAAAAGTGTTTTCATCTCTGTTCTACCTCTTACTATAACTCACAGATTAAAAGAAGAAAATAAAGAAATAGGACAAATATGAGATTAGAAGACATACCTTACTAGAAATGCAAACATGACTTTTAAGAAAGGGGATTTGAAGTTTCAAAATGTTCAGGATTATTAATACTTTTTTTCAGCCAGATCCTTCCATAAGAAACCACCTCATGTGAGTTCACCTTCTAGAAAGACTTGAGAAGGGATAGTTTGAGTTTCATGTCTATAAATAGCCTTGTGTTTTCTGTAAGACTTTTTTCGTATTACATCATCTTTGGGGCTCTTTTAAATGAATGGGAAGGTAAGGTGCAATCATAGCTATTTATCCAACTGGAATTCCTGCAGTTTACTTTCTAAGGAGGTCCCCACAGTTGAACTGAGGGAATCACTATCTAGCCTACATACAGGAACTGTCATTTCAAAACAGTCACACAGAAGATGAATTAGGTTTTACAAGGAGCTAAGAGTGATGGGACAATGATTTTGTGCAAAATAAATTCCGTGATGGTTTTGGCTCAAAATAATTTGTTTTACACTGTGTCTGAACACTTAATGACATTTTCTAGTATTCTCTTGATGAAATATCAAGATGACTCTCAATATAGAACAAGAATGGCTTAAGGCAAAATCTAAAAGTAATGTGCTATAGAAAACAGCTCCCAAACACAGCCACCCCGACAGCCACAATTTTATAAAATACACACTCCAGCTGGAAAAAAATATAGACAGGAGATTTGGTTTGGCAAATAAATGGGAAGAGAATATGACTTAGCAAGTGGCCGATTATATTGGTTGACTGAACTTTACATCTGGATGGTTTGGCAGTATGTAGCTATCTAGCAAAAGTAGGTACAATATTTGGCTTTTATCGTTTTTATTTACTTGGAAAGCAAATAAGAAAGTTATATCGACTGCCTTTTAATTTTTATAAAATTGTATAATATGCATACTACCACAAATTGGACACTGAGTTACATTGAACTTGATAGTGATAATCACTTTCCACTGTCAATTGAAAATCAATATATCTTTATTGAATTTAGCATTAACCAGTGGACTATTTCCAGTTTTGTACAGTATGCATCAAAATTATATGAGCTTGTCCATTGGTTCTTTATGTTTTGACAAATACTAAAGATTTAGATTCTGTGGCAGAGATTTTTAGCACTTTGTAATCATTTTAATTTCCATCTGAGGATGACATGGTGCTTCTGATTTGAGGACGATATTTCTGATATCTTCCAAGGAGTGAAGTAGTTATTCTTCCAGTAGTGATGACAAACGTGAGCTGCCCTATTCACTGTTTTGCCCCACCTCCTTTGAAATCTAATAATGTTTCCATCTATGGCCATGATAGAGTTAACAGGTGCACATATGCCCAGGGCCCACAAAGGAATATAAGTGATTCACAAATCAAGCAAAATAAGCTATCACTATAAATATCTTGCCTCTGACAAATCTCTCTCCATACCACTCTCTGTACTAAGATTATGCCATCATTATCACAAAGAGATGGTCAAGATATATATCAATTTCTACTACTAGTTTCAACAAACTTTGTATTTCTTCTATTAGGTTGTCGGAAAAGTCATGACGTATTTTTTCTATGTTTTTCATTGCAAAAATGCATCATGACTTTTTCATCAACCAAATACAATTACGTCATTCTATGGCCTTTTCTCCCAAATGCCCACCTTTATTTCTGCTACAAAATGAACAACACTCAGCTCTGTATAAATGCATTTTACTGATTCTCAGGCTCAACTTTTCCTACTAATTGTTGACCCTGTCTCATACGATCAAATTTTTATTATTTCTGGGTGAATTACTATAGGATATTCTAAACCTCTAGTCAATTTCTTTTTTCTATGTGCTATGTCTTAGCAACGATAAAAGTCTGATTTACCAAAAACAGGTAGTGCATTACAAAGCTAATGACAAGTAATCCTGATAAAACCACTGTTGCAAATCACCCAGGCCATTGTTTGCTTCCCATAGTGAATATTCAAGAGATTCTACATCTTTTGGTTTCCCTTGATGGTCCAGAGAGGGCATAACCAGAAATGTAATATAGTTTACCTCCCTATATGTTTTTAGTTTCATGGTAATTTAAAACTGTGTTGAGAATAAAAATAAAATATTTGTTGCAAAAGGACACTTGTGTTCCTTCTTCTGAGAAATATAGAGTGAAGCTAGAAATGGTGAAATAAAGCAAAGGGAGGAAAGAATTGCTCTACTAGATAGGGGCCAGTGTACTTCACATTCTGATAGCTTACTAGAAATTTGCAAACGTTTTTGTCCACATTTTGAGGGGTCAATTTAAGATTGTTAATTTCAGCAGATCTAATATTCAGTACTTAGCAGAGCAGTACTTAGATTTTAATATATGTATTTTTGATCATGATAAGAGTCATCTCCAATGGTGAAAGTTCATTACTTCCATCATTATAATCAGGAGGAGAAGGGCAAAGATTTGCAGTGATAGCTCAAAAGTACTGATGGACAAGTCGACATTAACATTTTATACCATTATTATATTAAAAACCTTATCTTTGTAGTATACTTTACTGCCCGGCAAGAATCTTAATATTAGCATTGAATACAGCAGGAATGCTAATGATTTTTCACTCTCGATGGAGAGCATTCCCCCAGTTTCACTCATAATTGAAGACCTACATAGACTTTTTGGGTGACACTTTCTCTAGAGAGCATATATTTCGTTCAATGACTGATTTCAGAGCAATAGTACAGACATAAGGCATAGCAAAGGGGATTGTTTCCTATTAATATTTCTGGCCCTACATTCTAATTATTAGTTTACCGTCCTCTTTTTTTCATCTGTATCCCTGGCTCTTGAGCCCCCTAGCTTTATCAATGGCATATGTGTAGTAAGACTCAATAAATATCCATAGAATATAAGAATGAATCATTGAACAGGCTCCTCTGAGTACAACTCACATATCGAAGCATCACATTTATGGGATTTATTGGATTGGTTCATGAGAGGAAACACTGAATCCCCCACTAGGAATCTAAGGTAATGATGGTGGCAGCTCAAAAGAGCAGCCTAGGGCCAGCCAAGTGGCTCAGTTGGTTAAGAGCTCACTCAAGAGTGCGAGCTCTGAGCAACAAGGTTGCGGGTTTGATTCCAGGACTGAGCTGAGCTGCCACTGAGCTGCCAACAGGTGGCAGGATGGCTCAACTAGATAAAAAAAAAAAAAAAAAAAACAAAACCAAGCCATAGAACTAGTATCTTCTCTAAAGTGAAGATTGAATGGGTATTTTTATTTATTTATTTATTTATTTATTTATTTATTTATTTATTTATTTATTTATTTATTTTTAAGCTGAGCCATCCTGCCACCTGTTGGCAGCTCAGCGGCAGCTCAGCTCAGGCCAGGCATTGAACCGCTGTTGCTCAGAGCTCGCAGCGAGCTCTTAACCAACTGAGCCACTCGGCTGGCCCCTTAAATGGGTATTTTTAAAAAAATGAAATATCATCCAGATATGATACTTATGTGTGATGCATACATAACTCTGTGGCAATATTTTGAGATTTGTTGAAAGTAATTTTTTTTTTACACGAAAAGCCTTAGACATTTTCTTTATGTGTAAGAAATGAGGACCTGATGGTTTAAAGGATTTCTTATTTTAGAATTCTGGTTTCTGCTGAAACCGTCAGAGGACAGCTGGGAGAGAGAAACTTCCATTTCTATAGGGGGAGAAAATCCCAAGAGAAGGTAGATGGATTTTAATTTAGCAAGGATAGACCTACAAATTAATTCACTTGTCAGGGTGAGGAAGGGTGACTAACTAAGGGGGATAATTTGGAAACAGCTCTTTTGCCTTCAGTAACAGAGCTCTGCTTTGCTGCTGATTTAAATGTATGTGCTCACTCCTTCTAGAGTGATGATTCTTCCTTTGGACTGGCTCAGTCCCCACAGATTCCTGGTTGTAAGGCAGGAAGTTGCTTCTGTCACATCCAAGTTTTCACTCTGATAGTCAGTGCATTGGGACGAGAGCTGATACAGGCAACTGTCATTTTCTGACAGGAGAGTGACAATGGGAGATGTACTCAAACTCTCATTATGCCATTCTGAAAGGCACAGTGTCTCAGGAGTAAGCACTCTGGTTTAGTAAGCTTAATTTGATGTTTGCTCTAATAGATATCTCTGTCATTCCATTTTTTTTTCTTTTGCTCTATTTCATTTCATTTCCTGTAAATACGGCTTTTCTTTTTTTTAAACTCAAAGAATGTAGATTCCCTAATTTCTTTCCCTGTTGAATGTAAAGCCTTCTTGCACTTCTCAGACTATTCAGTCAGTGCTACCAAATATCTGACATCATCTAATACCTAGTAGCCATAAAACCTGAAGGTCAAAATTAAACCTTCCTGGGGCCTGTGTACCGTGGCGAGGGAGTACCTCAGGCCTCAACTTTGGACTAGTGATTTGGCACATGCTCTTCTTCTTTAGTGAGTGTATTAAATTTAAAGCAAGATGCACTTATGGAAAAAGATGCTCAAGTGAAACTAAAGGAGTTGTTGGAATTTAGGTAAATGTATTTTCAAAACAAGTTTCTTACTGAAAATCCCTTTAGGTTTAAGAGAACTGAAATGAAAAACATGAATGTTGGGATCAATACTGGGTTTTTTTTTCAATTTTTTTATTTTTATTTTTTTAAATTAGTATATTGGGGTTAGTAAAGTGACATAGATTGCAGGTGTACAATTCTGCAATACATCATCTGTATATCACATTGTGTGTTTACCACCCAGAGTCAGTTCTCCTTCCATCACCATATATTTAACCCCTTTTACCCTCTTCTACCACCCCCCTCCTCCCTCTTACCCCCCTGGTAACCACCAAACTATTATTTGTGTGTATGAGCTTTTGTTTCTTTATTTGTCTTGTTCCTTTGTTGTTTTCAGTTTTATATCCCACATGAGTGAAATCATATGGTTCTCTACTTTTTCTGTCTGACTTATTTCACTTAGCATAATCTCAAGATCCATTCATGTTGCTGCAAATGGCACTATTTAACCTTTTCTTATGGCAGAGTAGTATTTCATTGTGTATATACACCACATCTTCTTTATCTAATCATCTATTGAGGGACACTTTGGTTGTTTCCATGTCTTGACCACCATAAATAAAGCTGCAATGAACATCGGAGCACATATATCTTTACAGATACATGTTTTCAAACTTTTTGGGTAGATACCCAGGGGAGGGATTGCTCGGTCATGTGGTAATTCTATTTTTAATTTTTTGAGGCGTCTCCACATTGCCTTCCATAGCAGCTGCACCAATCTGCACTCCCACCAACAGTATATAAGAGTTCTTTTTTCTCCACAGCCTCTCCAACACTTGCTATTATTTGTCTTTTTGATGATAGCCATTCCAACAGGTGTGAGGTGATGTCTCATTATGGTTTTTATCTGCATATCTCTGATGATCATTACTGATTGTTAACTACAGATTTCAACTTCAGATGGTATCTGTTGATGCTAAAAAGGAGTATCATTAATAACAGCAGCTCTTATGATACAGAAGAAGCACTAAATGTCCTTACATGTATTCTCACCTTCCTAACTTTGCCACCAACCCTTTTTGGTGAATTACATCATTACTTTTACATCATCGAAGTTTATAACATTTCCATACATTTTATGAAATTACTTTTCACAGACTGATCTCTTTGCTACTATCAACAGATTTAATTTTGATAGCCAGCCTTTTTCACTGCAGCTATTCAATTTCCTAGGTCTTTATTTTGATTTACCTGCCCTTTGGCTGGATAGTCTTATCAAGTCAATTTTCCAGGGAAAGTGGTGAGTTCTTTTGTGCCCCAGAATTCCTGTTATACTTGACGGACAAAAAAGGGAACAATAGTCTTCCTTGTACTTTCAAAATTTTCAGGGCTGCCCACCATTTTTACACCTGGAGTGTTGGTAAGGAGAGGTCAGAGGACACTCATGTTCTTCCTTGTGCTCATGTAAATATTTTCTTTATCTTTAAAATTAAGGAACTTCACTAGACTATTTTAAAATTGATTGTACTGTTTAATTTTTTTTCCACGGACCTGGGGTGACTGCCTTGAATGATTATGGCCTTATTTCAGGAAAATTTGTCTCCTGTATATGCTTGAAATGTTTCCCTCCTTTATTTGTTGTGAGATCTTTTTCAGGAATACTAATTAAGAAAAAGATAATTGCCGTCTTCTGTATCTGTCACCATTTTTGGTGATCATGTGTAAATCCCCATCCTCTGTCATTTTGTTTGGTGAGAATTCTCAAGCCTGTCCACCAACGTTCTATGGTTCTCGTTTCTCTTAATTCTGTTTTAGTTTTTCTAATGTGGCTTTTTCCTCTCAAATATTCATGTTATTCTTTCATTCCTTTGTTATCTTAACTCCCTTACCTTCTTTTTTCTTATCTCTGATTTTACATGTTTTAGCTCCTCTCTGCATGACCCCTGACCCCTGGCCCTTCCCTCAGGAGATCAACATGTCTACCGCGTATTAGAGAAAATGAAAAGTTCGCTACAATCTTTTTTGGCTTCCTCTTGAAGGATTTGTTCTCATTTGCCTTTTGCTGATTTTTACGTTTCCCTTTTTATTTCCCTGTACTGTGTGTACACCTGTGGACCCTTTCAGGTTAGCTTTCTTTTGCCCATAGCCTCCGTAGTTTGCTGAAGCTCTGTGTGGGAGGGGGAGCGAGCTGAGAAGTCAGGGTGCAGACTGGTTTGGATAGCAGGTTGTTCCCTGATAACCCGCTCTCACCTTGTAATATGCCCTGTCTCAGGCAACATCTGTCTGTGCCTGCCTTTCAAAAACATGTGGCTTAGAATAAAGTCCCTTGATTCACAGGCCCTGTGGTTGCAGTTTTTATGGTCATGGCTTCCTTTCTCTTCTTTAGTTTCCTTTGCCCCAGGGCCCTTTCCGCTTTCTTGGCTGAAATACCAGTTCCAAGGCATACATCTGCCTCACACATTTGTCCTCTGAGTTTTTATAGAGTTGTGCTGAGATTCGCTAGGACATTCCCTGTTTTGTTTTTCTGTGACCTGTCTTATACACTGCTGCTTTGCTCAAAGCATCATGGCTGGGCTTTCTAGAACTGTGACATGTATATTTTTAGGGGGAAATCTGTGTCCTGCTTAAAGACTGAGGAGATACGTCTTCCTTCTTGTTATCCTCCTTCATTTTGGTTCAGATTTTATGGTCTTTGGCAATTATCTTTATAGTTTCTGGATTAGGGTTATAATTATTTCCTTGTTTCCTCCTTAAGGAAACGTTTTCAGTTTTCATCATCCAGTTTCCGTGTGTGAGTGTGTGTGTGTGTGTGTGTGTGTGTGTGTGTGTGTGTGTGTGTGTGTTTGTATTTTTTTTAAATATATTTTTTGGAAAATTTTTTAATAGAACTGTTGTATAAAATTGTGACTTTGTTTAATTGAAGTCCTACTCTCTTCTCAACACTCCTTTTTTATTTTAGCAGCTCTTCATTCTGCCTTTCTGACCATTTACCTTCCCCTTCTCTCTCTCCTTTAATGAATCCTTTTCCTAGTCTTATACTTAGCAATTTCTAAAAGTGTAATTCTTAGCCCTCTGCTCTTCTCTTTACTCTCATTGCCCTTGTTTTACAACCTTTCCATTAAGTCACTCCCCTTCCTGTCTTCCTCTATCCCGCCATCTTCTGTTTCTTCTCTACACGCTCTCTTAGCACTTCAACTTTGCTTCCATGCAGGTTCCTCTCAAACTTATGTCTCCAGGCTTGATCCCTCTGAGGCTCTACGTCTGCATTGTGATAGCCGGCTGTCTTTCCATTACCTCACATCTTCAGAAATAACGTATCATTTTATCCTCTATATTTACTCTATCGCGGGACTTCCATTTTGCCATCAGTTCAATCTGGGTATTGGATAATGGCTTCAAGAGGCTACATGACCATCCCTAATGGTGTTGTTGTGATCATTCCTAATTACTTAGTTTTTGTTTATTCTATATTCTCTCTCTGTCTCCCTCTCTCCCTCTCCCTCTCTCTCAGAATTCACCATCACACGGCTTAGCCGTAATTAACTAATAGTAGCATTACTATTCTGACAGCCACCCAGGATTCAACTTGAGTTTCCTTTGACTTTTCCTTCTACCTTGATCCTCACAGCCAATTACAATAGATTCCAATGTTTAGAGACTTTGCCTTGGCAATGGCTATCACATCTGTCCCCTGCTTCCCATTCCATTGCCACCACCCAGAAACTCGAATGCCCTGTTCATGGACTATTACTCTAGATGTCCAGGGACTCGCTCTAAATTCTCTTTCCATGTCTCTTAATATATAACACATGCTGCTGCCAAATTAGATTTCCTGCACTGGAGCTCCAACAGTATCACTCCCCAGCAGTAATATTGTCTGTGACTTCCCCTCATTCCCTTAATGAACCATTAATTTCTCCACATTCCCCACAATGTGTTCCAACCTCTGTTTCTGTTTCCACCCACATTGCATATCACTCAGCTGCTGGAACTCTAGCCTCCACTTGTTAGGGTCCAAACCGTACACAAACTTCTGCGTCTAAGCTCCTGGAGTTGCTTTTACCCAGAAGTCCTGCTTTCCTCTATCATACCTATCAAAATCTTGTTCATGTTTCTCAAATAGGAACCTTCTTTATGAAGTCGTTAGGTCCCTTTGGCTATACATGCTCTGTCTTTCATCCCTTACTGTCACCTGCAAGGCTCTGTATGACCGGGACCTCTGCATACCATTTATTATGCTCTAGCCTGCTGGCTTTCTTTGGGTTTCTTTAATATGCCAAGCTTTCCTCTTTTAGGATCTTCACACTAGCTGTGTAGTACACCTAGAATGTTCTTCCACTTATCCTTAGATATGCTGCTCCTTCTTAGATGCCAAATCCTATCAAATTCCTTTTTCAGCCATATTTAAATTGATTTGAAGAACTTCCTCCTGTGCCAAAGGGTTCTTTATCCCAGCACTCTTGTCTTTTCCCTAATTGACTGACAACTCTATGAAGACAGAACAGAACCCAAATCTATTTTGTCAACCAATGTATATACAACATATGTATATACACATAGTATAATTCCTGGCATACAGTAGGTAATACATCATTTATTAAGAGAAAGAAAGAATGAATGAATGAATAAATAAATAAGTACACCATTCACAAATTTTCTTATGTTCTACTCTGTATTATACTTTCTAATATACTTGTCTTACTATTTTTATAAGATTTTAAGTCATTTCAAGTAAAGAAAAAGGATATATATATTTTTTTCCCCATTTGGCATCCCTTAGTACCTAGTATGGTGCCAAGCACTCATGACATTAATAAATGTTTGCTGAGTTAAATTGATTTGAATTAAAATTTCAGAACAATTTTAAGTTATTGCCAGGACATCACAGATGGTAAATAACAATCTCTTTTGCTAATGGCTTCCAAGGTTGATGATGAGATAAAGTCAGTCGAGCACCCATCAAGATGGGAAAAGCTCCTAACTATGAAATCCTCTCTTGTAAAGTCATTGCAGTGTTACCTGTCTATCATATTTAAAGTCTTTGTTCCGTGTTCCCATCTTTCCTGAGAGTATCAAGCATAGTTCTTGTGTGTCATTGTGGAGAAGATAGGTGAGGTGATAGCAGGAAGGAGAAAAGGCCATTAAAAAAATAGGCTGTTCGTTTTGGGCAATATTCTTGATTGAAGACAACGTGTCTACGGGATTTTTGCTCCCTTCTCCTAACAGCTCTCTGACTTCAGTTTCTCAACCTACCTCTAATGAGAAAATGCGCATGAAATTCAAGGTGCAGACCAATGAGGGTTTTTAACAGCTTGTGCATTTCAAGTGCATGTTGAAAAAGCTACCCCAGGGTTCTGCAGGTGTTAATTATGGTAGAAGCCATCTTAAGGTGGAAAATGTGATGGGTTTGTTCCTCCTGGTCTCCGTGACTTCTAGTGCCCTCTAGTGCCCGTAACAAGGAAATGCTGAACCAGATAACAGGTTGCCCCAGCTATTGGAGATGCTCTGTTACCACGCACTTGGGTGGAAGAAGAAAACTCTGGCCCCAACAGAAAGTCACATGTTTTTTTAGTGTGCAGAATACTGTGTCAATCCTAAAATAGCACATGCCCATGAAGTTTATGCGTAGTCCTTTTTGGTTCTTTTTCAATCAGTGACTTTTAGAACGATCACACTGTGTTCCTCACTTCATTCACTTTTGCCAATAGAAAATGCTCAAAAGCTCCCAAATATTTAAGTACTATCTCTCATAACAAAAATCATCTTTGCCATAAAGCTGAATATGCACGTGGCTCTTGAGTATGTTTTTTTTTTAATTCCCACAGATAGAAACATAATTCAATAGATGTAAACTTTTTCTTTAAGGATACAAATGAAGCAGCGTCTATGTTTTTAAGCCTTTATGTTTTAGACACGTGGCTGTGTGTGCTACTCATCTTAAGGTGTTCAAAGTTAAAGATATTGCTGCCACGGGTTTAATGTTCTGATCACACACATACCCTGGACCCAATTTCCGGCATCTCCTTTCCTGACCACGTCTGTTCAAGGCAACAACAACCACAGCAACGCAGACATAAACTAAACCCAGGAAGGGATAATTTCCTGGAAGTTATTGATGTGAATGACCTCGAGTCTCTACTTCGTGCTTGTCCCAACTGCATTCTTGCCCTCCACCTGGATCCTGACAGTTCTTCGATTTTATGATGTACCAAGTACATAAATCCCCTTCATTAAGAACTGGAATCACCGCTCTTGCTTTTGTGTAAACTCCTCAGTCATATCCTTAGCTCACTCCAAACTATTGTAGAAATTGCCAGAATAGGAGGGGACCTGGCCTATGGAACATGGTAGCTAATGAGTCATGATATTGGTATGAAAACCAGAGAGTATCCCCAAAATGAAATTTATTATTTTAATAGTGTCTAGCCTGAAAGAAACTTTGACTTACGATATCAATGCAAGTTAATTGAGAAGGTGCCAACAATACAGTTCCTACGTTTTATAACTGACAGTTTGTACAAACCCTTTGCTGCTTTTAGGATCAATGAAAAGATGAGTCTATCATAATGACTCAACTACAGATGATTTTCTGAGACATGAGAGCAGCATACCTTGTGTCATGCAGCTCAGTTACAAACACAGCGGACAACAAAGGGAAACAAATGAATACATGTAAACAGCGTCCCTTTCCCATAAATTGGTGTCATCCAGGATCCCACCTTCAGCCTGTTGGCTTTTTTCTCCCTTAACCATACAATATGGTGGGGGCACAGAGTTGGACTGATCTGAGCTGGAGTCCTGGCTCTGCCTCGTACCAGCTCTGTGAACATGCACTTGTGACCGAGCCCATGAATCAGTATCCCTGGCACACAGGTCCTCTTCTGCAAAACAAGAATCTAATAACTTGCTGAGCAATGACCTTAACTGAGGAAACCATGTGTACAGCACCTAAGCCGAGTGGCCCACTAACCCATCCTGTGGCTTCAGCAATTTGAGCAACTAGAACATTTCCCAAAACTGCATCTCGAGTGCTAACTGGCCTCTGTTCTGAATGGCAGGTCTCTATTTGCATCATCAGTCTTGATATCTTTATTGGGATGAAAGGTTCTGCCTTCAAATTCAACATGTTAAAAGTCAAACATGTTTTCCGTTTTCCCAAATCTTCGCTGATTCCTAGTATCCTGTTTTCTCTTAAAGGCACCACCATCCTTCTCACTTACTTAGATGTGACACATCTCCCTTTGACCCCTCTCCCTAACTCCTGATCTGCATGGAAGAGTCATCAAGTCCTGCCATTTCTCCTTCCACGGGTTTCTTATATCTGTTCCTACCCTCCCATTCCCGTTGTCAGCATCCGGTTCAAACCTTGGTGGCCTCTTTTCTGAGATCTTTTGACGAGCTCCCATCTATTTGTGCTGAGTTCAGCCTCTGCTCACATCTCATCTACACATTTCTTCTGCAGTGATTTCCCTTAACACCTCTTATCATGTCAGTACTTTTTTTTTCCCTTCTGTCTCATCCTTATGCCAACAGCTTAATAACCAATTCTTTTCTGCAGAGTACTTTTTTTCATTTATGCTGTACTCCAAACAAATGCAAAAAAGGCAGTTACTGAATCATTCCCATAACTTGGGCACCTCCATCCACTGAGGCTTTGATCACTGTTCCTCCTACCAGGAAGGCCCTCCAAGGTCCAGGTTTTTCTACCTTAAAAAGTCCTACTCGTTCACCAAGCTTAGATTAAAAGCCACCTGCTCTATGCAGACATGCTCAGCCTGTCACCCCTAGCTAAACCCCTTGTCACTCCCGCTTTGCATTTTAGTTCTCTATATGTGCGTCTCACCTCTCTTAACTAGATTTCAGGATGCTTGAGAGCAGAGCTCATATCTTCTTCACAGTAAGTACATAGTAGGCATTAAACATGGTCTGGAAAATGAAGTGAATAAAGAAACAACCACATAAATATGCAAGTTATTTAGGAAGCTATGTCAAAATATTTATCACCTGATGAATGCTTTAAACAAAGTCAAGTATTAAAGCATTTCATATGATATATAGAAGAATATTTTCTTAGGTCGGCTTGAGAACTATTATTTGTAAATCTGTCAAATTATAATATTTCAACCATAGACTTGAGACTGCAGTATAAATACATTTTTATTATAGTGCTTCTTAATTTATAAAACTTCTCTGATAAACATACCATATTTATCAATAAACTATGTAGAGCATCTAGATAAAAACCTGTTGGTAGCATAATTCATGCTGATCATATATTTTAAAGCCCCAAGAATTGCAAAATCACCATATCTTCTCACTATTATATGCCATTCTAGAAGTAGTATTTTTTTTTAATATAAAAGGAATTCTAGCCTCATTCAACAGTTTAAATAAACCACTTTTCCTCATCCTTCTACTGGCAAAATATTTTACGTTATCTTTAAAAACCCTAACAACTTAAAGGAAATGACTATGAAATTTGTGGCATAATGAATCTTCCTTTTAAGTAAGTAAAAGCTCAATATGTAGAACAAGAAATGACTTAACATTTATCCAGTAGAACAGTGTTTCTCAACCTCAGCACTGTTGACATTTTGGTCTGGATAACATTTGGTTGTGGGGGCTGTCCTGTGCATTGTAGGATGTTTAACAATGCCCTGATCTCTACCTGCTAGATGCTAGTAGTGCCCCCAACCGTGGCATCCAAAAATGTCTCCAGACATCACCAAATATCTCTTGGGGGAAACATCGTCCCCATTTGAGAACCATTGCACTGGTAGAAGCATATACTACTTCCAGTTGTGTTTTATTAATTAATCTGCCCAACTCAGCTTTTAAAGAGAAAAAAAAATAATCCCACTGTGTTTTTCCCCTACAAAATGTATATGATTCATGGCCATGTTTGATTCTCTCCATCTGTTAGGGTGCTGGTAGTAAGTATTCAGTGAACATTCATTGAGGAAACGCATATTGAATACCTACTATGTGCTATGCACTCTTCTAGGCACTGGAACAATAGGTGTAATCAAATGGGACAAAAATTCCTGAAACTTATATTCTAGTGGAAAAAGCAAAACAATAAACAAACAAGATAGCATATCAAATGGAGATAATGGTAAGGCAAAAATCAAAGGAGTGATAAAAGGAATATGGGAGCAGTAAATGCCTCAGGGAGGGGGTAGGGTTATGATTTTAAATTGGGTGGTAAAGTTCAGGTCCTGTTGTCAGGGCCCAAGAAGCTCTCCCCAAAATATCCACAATGGCATATTGATTACTTTGAATTAAAGTTACCTGATAAGTAGTCAGTGCCAGAAGGATACCTTGACCCTACCTTGTCTCCTTGAATGCAGGAAATAAATCTTCCATGTGACAGGTGTCCTCCCTGCACCTAGGAGACACCCCTTAATGCTAGAGAGTGGGAAAGTCTGCATAAACAAATCTTGTAGCCTCTTTTCTAACCTACCACTTAAGTTCCTCATGAATGAACATTCAAACCTTGCTTAGGTTCCTTTATAATGAGCACGAATTTTAACCTGTCGATTTCTCACAAATTCGTTATATCTTTGTCTAAAAAGTATAAAAAGGTGCCTGGTTCAGTCATCTCTTGGAGCTTCGTCTTATGATCTGAGCATCATGTGACCTCCCATGCACACATATTAAATGGGTTTTCCTCCTGTGAATCTAGTCTTTTGTC
>NW_017731583.1:1836438-1840873 GCF_001890085.2 Hipposideros armiger
GCCCATTCCTGGTCTACATCAAGAGATGATACGGAGGGAAGATGAACTAGCAAAATAGATTGAGAAGTGCAAGGAGTAATTTAGGAGGACAGTTATTAGCATAAAGTGTCAGAGAACCCAAGAACATGGAGTAGCCAATTATGTTGAAAACTTTCAGGAGTCAAGGGAAATAAGAACAGAGAAGTGGCATTTGATACAACCACATGATAGTTACATAGCTTCTTAAAGGCATACAATGTCCCTTGTGTGTTTTAGGCACACAATGAATGCTTGTAAAATAAAGAGCCACACACAAAATAAGAGCTGATCATAGTAATGCAAAAATGCATTTTTGCAGGGTTGAAAAATCATTCATTGTAAAAGTCATTCTATTCTGAAATATTTACATAGCCCTCTCCTAAGTGCCAGGCATTGTTTAAGCACTGGTGATACAGAAGTAGAAAACACAGACATAATATAATGCTTGCTCCACTGGAACTTACATTCTCGTGAAGAAAGTTAGATAACAAGCAAGTGACTAATAAATAATTTATTTTCATGTAATGTTAAATGGTATGATGAAAAAAAGTAGGGTAATGGAATACAGAGTTCCTGAAGACAGGAGGGTAGCTTACAAGAATCTCGGAAGAGCAAAGGTCTGAAGGATCGGGCAGTGCGTACCATTGTGAGGAGTATTTTAGGCAGAATGAAGACAAAGTTTAAGGACTGAGGTTGGAATGAATTTGTTGTATTTGAGAAATTGCCAGGTTGATGACATGGAGAAATAAGGGGGAGAGTATTCAGAGATGAGGTGAGAGAGCTCAGGGGGCACAGGTCACATAAAATGATGGGAAATGATTGAATTTTATCACTTAAGGTATAATCTGAAGTCATCAGGAGGTTTAAGCCTGGGGGGGGGGAGGCTATTTGTATATAATCTTGTTTCAGTGTCAGAAATATAACACCAATGTTGGTATAGATAATGGATTATAGGGGTAAGCAGTGATATAGAAGCAGAAAGATCAGTGAGAATGCTACTATAGTAGCTCAGGCAAAAAACAAAAAACAAAAAACAAAAAACAAAGAAAAGATGGTGGCTTAAAGTAGGGTGATAGAAATGAGCAAAGTGGTAAATGGCAGATCTGCGACTCCCACAGTGCTCCTGGCTGATTTCAAAACTATGTTCTTTCCCATTTTTCCACAATGCCTTCTCAAGCCCAGTGATCCATCAAAATTTGGCAATAATTCAGGCATCAAATCTGTAGATGCGTGCCAAGTCACCAAGAAATTTCTCTTACAATGATACATACAAGTGACAAGCTTGGCATTTGTATGAGGAATTTACATCAGATATGTCTGGGAAATAGCAATGAAAACAGTGAATTAAAACACACATAGGAACAACTTAAAGATGTAGTTACGCATTTATGAGATATTTTGTTAAATATTGGCTATTTCTAGGAGACTTGATCCAAATTATTTCCTGTTGTTATTGAGAGGGTACATTTTGCAGTGAAAAAGTTAAAACAAAGAACAAATGTTTACAGTAAAATAATAATACATGAGCTATTTCAATTATAAATGGGCAAATAACAATCCTACAGTTATATAGTGTAACATGTCTTTTCTTTGACTCTAACCTGGTCACTCATAGATCTAAGATTTGAGTCTTTGCATCAAAATTCTAACCCCACCTCCGAATTGCTAAATGTCCATCATCCCCTAGTGTCCTGTGAAGATGAAATTTAAATTCTTAGAGAAAAGAAAGGTAACAGAAGAACCACCCCTCTGTCCCCCCTAACAGGCAGACTTGGAGAATCACTCCAACATACACTCTACCCAGAAAAGGTCACATTTTTCAACATGACATCTTTTGGCCGTGATACGTGGTACCCTGCATGTGTTCCTCCTCTGCCATGTCTCTTTCGTAGCAGCATCTCCCATGTCAGTGTCTCCTGGTGTGTCCATAGAGCTTTTAATAGTACCGCCTAGCAGTTGTCTCTGTCAGTTCTGGTTCCTATAAAAGTGACTTCTCGGGGACTGCTCCTGTGGGGTCCCAGATGTTTCTTATTTTCTCTTATTGCTAGAAAAATACCCAGGTCTTCCAGTGGCAGCAGAACTGTTCAGTTCTGAAATATCAGGGCAGTTCACAGCAGTCCCCTTCAGAGCAGCGGCAGGAAAGTCTTTCAAGGAACTTGTTTAAGGGGTCACAGAGCTACAGCCATGGAGAAGCAGCCAGTTTCAAGAGACACCATATGATGCTACGTCATACCTACAGCTCTGCTCAGAGGTAGAGTCTGGCCCCTGGTTGCTGCAAAATCTCATGCAAGGAAGGTTTACTTCTATAGAAAACCTCTTTATCCCATCCTGGTAATATCAGAACTCATGTAATCAAGGGACCAACCCCACAACTTCTTCTATGCCTACCTCCCTATGGGAAAAAGGGACCCTAACCACGCTTTGGCAATTGCAAAGTTGCTCAAGAGAATCATACAAACTAAATCCTACGAAGGGTTCAAGAATCGTGTCAGTTGGGGGAATGTATTACACATCATGCCGGGTCCCACTGCCCTCTTCTAGCCTAAAGAGGTGTTAGCGAAAACACAGGAGACTTCTGTGGAAGTGCTTGAATGCAGATGTCCCTCTTGTCCACTCGCACTGTGAAGATGGAGTGGACAGCTTCCTTCAGGGCCAACAGTGATGCTCTTAGATAGCTGCATCAATGGCAGGACTTGAGACTGCCATTATCAGCACTGTGGGGGCGTCATCGGAGGCCCCAATTCTCTGATGACACTACATTCTTCTCTCACAAGGCCTTGCAGTGCTCTTTTATGATGTTTTGGAATTTGTCACCAGGCAGATCAGAGGTTGAATTCTGCTTTTGTTTTTTTCTAACTGGAAGGGCTCAGGCAGGTATTGTAACTTCTAAATGTCGCGGTTCTATTTCATGCAATGGGATAATAATGACGCATAACCCATGTGTTTGATGTGAGAAGTAAATGAGATACCATTTATAAAACATCCAGTGTTCATCCTGGGTGTTCGTTAAATAGCAGTAATTATTATATATGTCTCTTCACTCACAAAGGGAGACAGTGAGATGCATAAAGGAAACTCAGTTGATGTCTCATGAAGGCATGTTGTCAATCAAAGAGTAACAATCAAGGATTTGGAATATTTGCTCTGAGCCAGGGTTTGTTAAGGGACCAATAGCATACAAGCGAGGCGTGCTGGCGTCTGAATGATTTTTCCAGTCAGTGGAGAGGCTCCAGAGAAAATAAGAGGCTGTTCGCTCTAAGTTCTTTGACTGCTGGAAACCTCCCAGCTGCAGCTTGAGAGCCTTGGGCAGAATTACAGGCTGCCGCTGTCACTGCCAACCTGAGGAAGCAGCAGTTCAATTGGATCCTTCTCTTGCTGTCTTTTGGCTCCTGGCAAGGGAGAAGGAGAGAGCCCACCTGCAGGGAGGGAGCAGAGTCAAGGAGACCAAGCGCCTGGGAACCCCTGTGCCCCCCTCACCAGCTCTGTCCCCATCTTGGACCCACTCCGGTTCCACCTGAGCTCCCCTCCTGAATGACTCAAACCACAAGGGGCAAATTATGTGAACAAATGTGGCAAAGACACCGTGTCCAACACCAGGTCGTACCCACGGCCTTTGGTGGTGAACTCACTCCTTGACAGAATGTTGGATGTGTCCAGATGGAAATTGGCTAAGTGGAAGATAGGAATTTTGAAGGCTTAGTACAAAAAGATAAGAAAACATTGACTTTCAACATGATTACATATGAAGAAAGATAATATTTTGGATATATTGGGTTAGTAAAACATAATAAAATTTATTTGGCCTCTTTCATTTTACTTCTTTCACGGTGGCTACTAGAAGAAGTCCAATTACATATATGACTGACTTTTGCAATTTACACTGTATTGGACAAGGCTGCTTCAGACCCAAGTGCTTATTTTATAGATGAGGAAACAGGATCAGTGAAGTGATATCTGGAATTATATATGGTGTTTTATAAATGTCCTGCCAGGCTAGATGACCACTTCATGTATATTACACACTTTCAGTTATTGCATCCGATATTTTCGTAATTATTTTTCATTTGTGTGTATGTGTATGTTCTGTTGTACTTAAAATTGTTATGGTTTTGTTGAGAAGCATGGAAAATGCCATCCATGTACATCTAATGACAAGTTAAAAGTTATAAGTTCAGGCACTTGTATCAGAATTCATATTAATGCTTTATCTTTTATTCATAATTCTGAACACATTGCTGAATTTTAATTGAAATTTTTATTGAGATAATTATAGGTTCACAGGCAGTTAAGAAATAATACACAGATCTCTTGCACATTTTGTGCAATTCCCCACAATGGTAACATTTTGCAAAACTACAGTATAATATTACAACTAGGATATTGACATTGACACATTATAGCAACCTCATTCAGGTTT
>NW_017731583.1:1847648-1849033 GCF_001890085.2 Hipposideros armiger
GCAAATAGTATAATGGCACTGTTAGCATATGCTTAATAACCTTTTAGAAAGCACTCCCACCCTTTTGTTTGTGGTGCAAAGAGTGACTTCTAATCTGTTAGAATCGAAGCTTTGAGGACCCCTTTCTTGCTCCTTAGCGTGGAGCTGCCACAGAGAGTTAGAATAAAAGATCCTTGGGGACAAAGCTGTAAAGCTGTTTCTCAAAATGAAAGAAAAAGAGACAGTGCATTAGAGATGAAGAAGTGTGTGGGGGGGATGAAGCTTAAAAAAATAGGAGAAAGTGAGGAAAAATAAAGGAGAAGGAAGCTGGAAAGTGGTAGACTGAAGACAGATGGGGCTGGAGAGAGGAAGGCGCAGAAGACCCTGGCATGTCCCTAATTTATCCCTTTAAAAGTGCTCCTTTAGTGTCATCAGTCAATCAGCAGGGCTTGCAAAAAAAAAACAAAAAACACACACATACACAAAAACTAGACAGTAGATGGTGGACAGAGAAAGAAGGCGTAAGGAAAAGCCGGTGTGGGGGGAAGGAATACCTTTGAGACCCCTCCACGTTATACCTGCTTTTCAAAAGGCTTCTCACAGAGTTCTACTCAAAATCAGGCCTGAAAAAACAGTGGTGTGTCTGTTTTCTGCTTGTTTGTGTATCACTTATTTCTCTGAAAATATAGTGGAATGAAAAGTAAATTTATTTTAAGCAAGGCAGTCTGGTATATCGCTGTCCTCCGCTGTGTACTGTGGGAAGGTTGCTGTGGGCAGCAGTCGCCTTCAGAGGCAAAACATTGAAGTCCACTTGGGGAAAGAAATCCGGGAGCTCTAAGATGTTTTAGAATCTTTCCTTCCAGTTTTGTTGTTTTCGGACCCCCGAGTCCACTAAAGTTTCCCTATGAACATATCTTTTTACTGATCTTTATTTTTCTTTATATCCATTTTTATGGAGCATGTAGAGTATATTTCTACTCTGGTTTTTGCCAAAGCAATTCTGGGAAGCTGTTAAGTTAAGGAACTGGGACCTAAATACATACCGGGTTAATCCTAATGGGAAATGCCATCTAATATCCCTGATCTTAATTCTCTCTTTGTTCTATTTTTCAACAACTACATACCGAAGCCCTGCTAAGTGGTATGGAAGAAGGAAGCATTTTGCTCTGGAACAGAAGGAAGGCGTTGGTGATTGATGGTGGCAGTGGAGGAGGTTTGAGGTAGGGTTGTGGGACGATACTTAAGCTGAGAAATGAACCATAGTCCTGGTTTTATACCATGGGAGACACTTGAGGAAGCTTTGTATCTGATAGTAATTTGGACATCAGTGGATATCCTACGTTACATCACTCAGAACTATGGGCCACTGCCAACATTAAAAGAAGGACAATTATACAGGAACATAT
>NW_017731583.1:1849348-1904623 GCF_001890085.2 Hipposideros armiger
ATAAACAATGAATAACTTTTTTGTTTAAATAGGTCCTAGGCAATATGTGAGATATACTTACTCTATGCAAATTTTTTATTGTTTATCTGAAACTCAGATGCAATGTATATCCTATCTTTTATCTGGCAATCTCATTTAAAACACATAGTGATTATAACTTTAAATGTCTTCAAAATATTAGATTACATTGATGTATCATAACAGTACTTATCCATAGCCTCTTTGTTGGAAATACATATGTTTAATTCTTTTATTCTGATAAGTGTTTCATTTTATATTATTTCCCAAAAGAGAGACCTAGAAACAAAATTATTAGGCCCAAGGGCAAGAACAAGCTTTTCAACTCATGACAGCAATTGCCAAATTGTACTTGCTTTCATCTTCCTTTTGCCAACATAATTACTTTTTCTACTCCTGGCCAATTTAGAAGGTGAACAATAGCACATTTATTTTACACTACATAAAATATGTTTAATATAATAACTTTATGTTAAGATATACTGCTTCATAATTTACATAGTAAACTCATCAGTAAATTCCTACTTAACCACTCAGACCTGTGCTGCCTCTCCAATTCAATACTTTGTATTTAACAGATGGTCATAATCCTATTCAGAATCTCTTTATATTTCATTTGTCTCCTAAGTTCAGCCCTGCCTTCTACCAATCTCTATAACATAGCCAGAGTTATATTTATACTATTGGGTTGGTGGAAAAGTCCTGACACATTTTTGCCATGAAAAACATAGAAAAAATATGTCATGACACTTCCAACAACCCAATATAAATCTGACTATATTTCTCTACTGCCTTCATGCTACATTGATCTACTGCCTCTCATCCCATTAGTGGGATTATGTTTAAGTGCCTTTGAGACATGTAAGCTTTTCAACATCTGGCCTTCAACGTCTAAAGTTCCAGTTCACTTTCTACCCATACATACCAGGTTTTAGTCCCACGGACAAACTTTAGTTCCTCAAGTGCCCCAAGCCATGTGACATATCCAGGTCCTCCACAAATGCCTCTCCCTCTGCCTGCAATGCCTTTCTACCTCCCTTCTGTCTTTCTGGGCTTGGCCAGAAAGCTGCCTTCTCCATGATCCCTCTCCTGCTCTCCATGGATAGAGCTGACCTCACTCGTCCACCTTACCTACACTCTTTCTCTCACCAGATACCAGCTTTCTGAGGGCAGGAACTGTGCCATATTCGATTGGTTTCATGGTCTGGTCACATGCCTGGAACATGGTAGATAACCAATTTACAATAATAGTGACAATAAAACATCTAACATTTTAGAGTGCTTCAAAATTGTCAGGCACTCTGCAAAGCCTTCTCTCTCTGTATTAACTATTTTGTTTTTACACAAATCTAATGAATGAGGTAACATTATTATCTCCACTCACTGGAGGTAATAAAACTGAGTCCTAGGGAGACTAAACAACTTATTTAAGAATATGGCTTATAAGTGGAAGAGCCAGAATCTAACTGAGATTTGAACTAATGTTTTCACTATATAAATGGATCAGGGACACGAAAAAGTTTGGTGTCTGTCATGGAGAAGTTTTTAGTGTAGATCAGGAAAGAGACATAAATATGGTGATATTGCTGGTGGTCTAGAGCAATGTAAGTTTTTTTGGAGGGCATAACCCCAAAATAACCCTCAGAATTTTGAATTATGTCTCCTGGTGTTCGATTAAGATCTGCACACAGGATGAAATGAGGGGCTATGACTCCTGGCAAAAGCCAGTTCTTACCATAACAACTGTACACAATCTCCTTCGTGTGTCAGGACACTTAGATCTCTTCAGCCCAGAGCCACAGAAAAACTAAGAGAAACTAAACCTCATATATTTGTGGGCAGTCAGAAAAATGCTGCAGAGTGAAGATGAGATTTAAGGGGCATTGAGGGTACCAAAGATTCAGATAAGAGTAAGTTTGAGGGAATTCTAGGGACAGGTAATGAGGTTGGACCTGAAGCACATTTAGGGACTTGCAGCTAAACTGTTTCAATGAAGTGAAAGCTATTGAGAGAAGAATTGGAAGGCAAGTCCAGGGAAAAAGAAAGGTTTAAGTGAGAAAAGCTATTAGAAATCACTTAGTTCAACATTTCCTGAAAAGGGCTACCAAAAACCTAGTGTTATAAGGATGTTAAAAGGCATTTCATGAGGGATAGGTGGTTAGCTCAGTTGGTTAGAGCGTGGTGCTGATAACACCAAGGTTGCTGGTTTGATCCCCGTGTGAACAATTGTGAGCTGCGCCCTCCTTAAAAAAAAAAGAAAAAGAAAAAAAAAGGTATTTCATGAAATGTGTTTCCTATAGTAAAGAACTACTTGTTTAAACAAACCCCATTGAGTTTTGCATGCCAGGAGGTCTCAGAGATTTCAATATGCTAAAATCTGATACCCACAAGAAAGGGACCAAGAATCCCTATGTTTAAGAGCTCAGAGCCCAGAGTCTGACATACCAGCGTTCAACTCCTGTCTCTGATAATTTCCATGTATGTAACCTCAGAAATAATTCTTGTCCTTCTAAATGTTGTCTGGTTGTTATAATCTGTTGGTCAGCTATGTAGACCTCTGAGGATTAAATAATATAAAGCATATAGTGGTTTTAGGATCTGACACAAAGGAAATCCCTAATAAATGTTAGCTATTTTACTATCGTATTATTCAGCAGTTTCTAACTTCATTGATCAGGGAGCACTTTTTAACTGTGAAACATTTAGCAAGACAAAGTCTCCAGAATATCACTGGGAAATATTACTCTAGTTCAATGTTGCCCATGAGAAATTGTGGAAGCAGCTTTGAATGTCAAAGAATTTGATTTAATCCTATAAAAAATGAAAGTTTCCAATTGACTAGGGGAATAATGTGTTGAAAGCTCTGTTTCAGGAAAGTGTATAGCACGACTGGGGGAGAAAGCAAATGGAGTATGGGCAACCAAGTGGCAGGTACATGCAGTCGTTCTTTATGTGGAGGTAAGAGCCAGAACTGGGGTGGTAGAAAATGACGATCAACTTGAACATGAGCAACACCATAGAGCTACAGATGGAGAGAACTTGGCAACGGATCACCCACGGATTGTTCCATACTTTTAGACCTCAACAAATACATTGATTCATGACTGTTACAAAAGCTTGTTATTTCTAAGTTCCAAATAACATTTCCAAAACTACTATTTATTAAGAACAGTCATGATATTGATTTTGATATTTTTCTTATCAGAGTTTATATATAATAGTTCCAGTTTCTAAAATAAAAGTGTATGTGTTTATCTGGTCAATTTATTCTTTTTGTTTCCTTAAAAGTGATTAAGCCTGCCAAGAGTAGCTTTCTTTTTACCTCAGCACCATTTTATCAATACTTTTTTCTATTTATAGCCTGTTCTCTCTGGACAACTGAAAACCGGTTTACTGTTTAGTGCCTCTGTAATTGGCTTAAGAAAACACTTTGAGTTTAGGGGCCACCATTTCCACATGCTTTCCTGGTTGAAATTATGACTCTAGTTCCTCATTTGACGATGCATTGAAATGGATAATCATTACACATTTCCCAGATACCAAGAATCTCACACTAGGATAAAAAGCAGATCTGGGTTTGGCTCCAAAGTATCCTTGGTTTGAATTTCTTTCTGCTGCTGCTTGGCACCATTTTCTATTAGCTGCCACTGTTGGTAGATCCCAAACACCTTTTGCACTCAGCTGCAATAACATCTCCTATGGGCTGCAGCAACAACAGTGATTTCCATCAGGTCTCAGTAGGTATCCAAACTAGGGTAGCTTCTGGAAGCAGTGACTCCAGGAGTTTCTCTTCTCTCTTCCTCCCTCCTTCCCCTTCTTGCTCCTTCTCCTCCTCTTCCCCTTCTCCTTTCTCTCACCCTCCTTGTCCTCCCTGTCCTCTCTTCCTTATGTTCTTTCTTTCTCATCTTCATTGTGTTTTAAGTCACCTCATACTTAGAGCCCATCATGACCCAGTTGCATACTGGGCCCTTCATAGATTTATTTTAGCTTAATCCACTTATAACTTTTGGAGGCATGAGTTACTGTGTCCACTGTGGAAATGAGAAAAAAAAATCTCAAATATCCATTGGGATTGGGGAGCCTGGTTGACTCTAAAGCTCATACTCTGATTCCTGAAAACAGTGATGGTAGCTCATCATATTGGTGGCTCCCTTTCATGGCAAATAATGGCCTTCCTTCTGGGTTTTTTTTTTCATAGTCCCTGCGGCAAATCTGGAACGTCGTCTCTCAGTCATGTAGAGAGCACAGACTTGTCCTGGGCAGCCACTCACTCCTACCTGAGCTGCTGCTGTTCATGACATGGTGAGAAATTCCTTCCAGGGCACCTCTGTCAATTAGGAGCAAGGGCACCCTCAAGGGTTTTTGTGTTTTTATTACACAGTCCAAAGGGATGGGTGGAGGGAGATTATATATATATTATACTCTATGTATACCCTTCTTTCATCTTTTCATTCGATTCAGGCCCCCAGTGGACTCAGTGATGCCCCCACACTGGAGAGGGCTGATCTTCTTTACTCAGTCTACTGAGTCAATTGTTCATCTTTTCTAGAAACACCCTCACAGTCACACCTGAAAATAATATTTCACCAGCTATCTGGGCATCATTTAACCCAATCCAGTGGACACATAAAATTAACCATGATGCATATATACATATATGGTATATAGAAGATTATATATATGCATATATAGGATATATACCAGGAGTGCCAAAAACACGTATACAAGTGGACACTTTGGTCAATGTTGCTCAAGCAGTAGTTCGCTGTAATCAGAAGTGTCTAGGGCTGGTCGAGTGGCTCAGTTGGTTAAGAACTCGCTCAAGACTGCAAGCTCTGAGCAACAGGGTCGCTGGTTTGATTCCTGGCCCGAGCTGAGCTGCCGCTGAGCTGCCAACAGGTGGCAGGATGGCTCAGTTAAAATAAAACAAACAAACAAACAAACAGAAAAAAACTTGAAAAAAAAAAAAGAAGTGTCTAGACGTTGATGGTAACCACCTTGAATACTTCTTGTAATGGCAGAAGTCAAACGTGACTTGTATTCATCTTTTGTTATCGGTATATATTGCGTATTACAATTTTAATAGTTTTCCTTTCTTAAAATATATGCATTTTCTTAGCATCCTTTGTACATACATACACACAAACACACACACACACATACATATAATGTTATGTATATGATTTTTATGTTTATGGTTCGTGTGTGTGATATATCCTGGCATTTGTTAACTACTGGGTACGTGGGTGCCTTCTACAAAGATTTGGACTTAATTTTTTTTATATGTAAAAATATTGTTAATAATACTTACCTCATAGGACTCAGAGCTGTTTCATAAAGCAGCTTATTGAAAAGTGCTTAGCATGATACCTGGCATGCACTGAGTAGTCAGTAGCTGATAATAATCTCTCTTTCCCTTTCCTTTTGTTTTACATCAAAAACATTATTTTCCAAAAAACTATAGCAATGCATTTCGGTCTCATTGTCCCAAGCTCTGAATGCTGTAATTATCTCAATTCCACAGATGCTTTGACGATATCAGAGCCTACCCCCTACTAGTGTGGGGTTTTCATCAATTTATTCTTTTTTTGCAAATTATATTCAGCATGCATGCTTTTTAGGCTGCTTTTTCTGTATACTTCTCTGGTAGTCACATCTTGTGAGGCTTGCCTTGCCCTTGAAAGGGTTATCTGTTGGAATTACACCAATGTTATTCCAGTACTATTAAATCACATAGTTGTGCTTCTCTGCAGTTCCTCTAATATCTTCTTTGGAGTTCATTGGATTAAGAGTTAAAAACTTATGTGAGCATTCTTTATTTCTTAAGGAATCTGTACCATTTTGGGGAATTCTTCACTTTTACCACCAACATGATTTGAGTAACTAAAGTTTGATCATTCTTTAAGCTTTTGGGAAATAATTATGGTTCATCAGCTATGCCTCCTAGAGGAATCACTGAACCAAGAATATGCTCTACATGATAAATTACAATGTATTTAATAACCTGCAAATTAAGAAGTGTTAGCTCCAAGGAATGCAAATAAACAGGCTCTGAAAATAAAGCATGGTTAACACAAAATGAGACCTCAAACGATAGATGTAAAAGGTGTACTTTCATTTATATTTAGAACAGAACTTGCTAAATATTCCTAAAGTGTATCTTCTAGAAATCTGTATCTCCATATGCCACGACAAAGATCAATATTTATTATGCATTTACAGTAAAGGCAGTATTGTCTTTCACCTCTGAAGCCTGCAGAAATAAAATACTTTGTAACCCCTTTATATTTTATAAGTTTAAAATTTCATTGAAGCAGCTGAGGAATAATGCAGGGACATGCTCTTCTTTGTGAAGGAATTTTAATCCTTAATTAATCATTTCTACTAATCTATTGCAGAAGGATCTTTCAAAGATTAATGAGAAAATATTTCAAAGCATATTTTCATAAATTCTCAGAATCTTAGATAACAGGCATTAGATAAAATGAAAAGGATTATATGACTATTATTTACAAGAAAGCTAGGATATCAAGTAACCTTTTAACTAAATTTTATAGGATGGTTATATAAATTGCTAAAAGTTAGTGAAGACTAAGTGTCACGGGCCGGCCGAGTGGCTCAGTTGATTTGAGCAACAGGATTGCTGGTTTGATTCCAGACCTGAGTTGAGCTGCCACTGAGCTGCCAACAGGTGGCAGGATGACTCAGCTAAAAAAAACAAACAAAAAAAAACTGTCACCCAGTCCAAAAAAATAATATCTCATACTATGTTGCAGGTTGTGAATTAGATCTTTTCACAGCTTCAGCGTGAATCATATTGCCAATATTTGGAGATAGCTATATCTCCTATTATTACTTTGTGTGGTCAGTGTTGTTTTGTATGTCAGGATTTTGTCCTTAACGTGATTATTGGTATACACAGGATCCAACCCAACTTAAAGGTTGTTGTTTTGTGGTTGTGTATAAGTTCGTTGAGAATTATTAAATGAAACTTAAGAGTAGTTTAATTGAACACAAAGCACTTTGTACATAGGAAGCGTCGGGGATGCATGGAGATGAGAAAGTCACCTTTTGTGCTTTCCATAATTGAGTAAGAAAATCAAGCCTGGCAAAGTATCGCAAACAAAAGAACAATCAAAGATATAATAAAAGAAGTGGGAAAAATGATTTTGAATATAGGTGAGATGTAGTGAGAATAATTCCGTCTAGGATATACCCTGGTCCACTTTTTGGAGTAAACCTATGAACAGGATTCTTAAGCGTAGAAGGCATTTCCAGAAGAAGATGTGGAAGTAAGGGCGTTGATCCTGGGAATAGGTAAAAGCAGAGAGGTAAGAAAATACAACTCAACCAGAGCTAATAAGGAAGTGGCTGGGAAGGTTTTCTCAAGCACATATTGAGCCCCTCCTGTATGCTGGGAGATGGGTACAGGAAGGTAAAGGAGGTTACACTGCAGTGTGAGTGGGGACATGATGGAAGTAAACATAGGGCACTGTGGAAACATTCAGGAGGAGCACTTCACCTGGAAGGGAGAGAGAAGGAGCAGTCCAAGAGAGTTGGAGGATACTACAGACAGGAATGGAGTTAAAAGACTCCAAAGGTGAATCAACAGATCCCACCCCTAACTGGTTGAAATAAGAACAGAAAAGGGAAGACTTAAAGATATAGCCGAAGTTCCGGACCTGAGACAGGAAAGTCGAAGACTGAACAGAATTAGGAAACATAAACACACAATTCTGAGTAAAAGACAGAGGGCTCAGCTGTAGACATGGTGGGTTTGAAACAATTGAGGAAAACCTATCCGGAAGTTCTCAAAACATAATAGGAATCGGCGGTCTACAGTTCACAGGGGAAGTCAGGTATCGAGTGTCTATGTCGGCTTCATCAGCATAGAGAATGGGCTGATGGCCCCCAGGAGACTATTAGGAGTAAAGCAAGCTGTCACAGAGGAAGAAGAGCTAGTGAAACTAGCTAAGAAAGCACTGTTACACTGGGCACAAAGTTACACAAGTCCCGTGGTGGAAAACTACCAGATAGCCAGTGTTTGTCTGGGTGTGCCTAAGCATACCTGACAACTTGAAGAGAGTATTGTCTTTTCTATTTTCTGTTTAATTAGGTGTGTTTAGAATTGACTCTAGAGTTTTATTCATCTTCTTAGAAACATGATTGTAATGTTGCTACATGGTTCCTGTACTATTGCATGTTTTTTTTTTTGTCCCTAAAGTTAAAAAGTAGGAGAACAATTAGCCATCCTAATCTTCTACCTAGATAGGGACATTTTAGAGAGAACAGTTGCTCTTCAAAGAGTTATTTTATTCAAAAGAAACAGGATAATAAAGCCAAGTAATTTTGCAACTATCTTCAACTCATTTTCCTTAGATGCAAGGTAATAACAACCTCTTCACACAGCCCCAGTTCTTTGAGTATTTTCAAAAATAAATGCTTGGAATCAAACAGAAGATAAAGGAAACCTCAAGCAAACGATCTCAAAAGCCTATGAGCTTTCATTAATTAAAAATATCAACCTCTTAATATTTTTTGGTAAAAAGAGTTTTACATGTGCAGTTGTTAACAGTAATGATTTCCTGAAGCCCCAGGCAGGGGCTCTATATTATAGTGGAGCTACAGATTTTCAAAGTACAATTTTTATTATGAGTCTAATCAGGAAACAAAGTTACTCATGCTTCACTGTATTTTAAACACAGCACCATTCCACCTCTAATGTAATCAAATATTGAGGTGTTAAATGCAATTATAACCTTTAAGTCTATATTATTAAATGTACTATTTATATTCCTTAAGCATCGACAAGAAGTGAATATTTACCTTTTAGTTATCAGGAAAAAAACAACAACCCAGAATAACCTCAACCTCATTATTAGGAAAGTCTTTACCAAGTCATTTCATGTTACTTTGAATCAGGATGATTATATTTCTCTGCCAAGGAAATGTTGCCAACTTCAGCTGTGCCTTAAGAATAATGGTCTAGCAAGATAGCGAATTCCAATTTCCTACGATCAGAGAATCTTATTACCTTTATCCTCTCCTTTCCTTCCTGTTCACATAGGAAGTGAAAAGATTTTTTCTTTTTTTTCCAGTTTGAATTTGCTTAGCCCTACATTCTCCTAGTTAGAAGGTGATATTCTGGGGATGGGCCAAGCCCTGCCTGCATCTAAGAAACACAGTTCTATAGCCCAACTTTACTTCTGGTTGCTGTTGAATTTCCCCATTTGTTGTTAAATGTGCTGATTTCAAAGTAGCATATTGTTCATGACAACTTTACACAATGGTGGAGAGCTGCAGATGGTGTGCCTTTTCAAATATGATAAATGCCTAATTTAATGCTGATTTGTGGCAATCAGGACAGTGCTGCAGGCTCTTTAGGCTCACGGATGTCTTCATCCAGGGACAGTGGATGGGCTTAGGCATGAGTGTGTGACCCAAAATAGCAGACGTCACCTATTGTAACTCTTAAAGAACTCAAGCTGGAGGAGACCACCTTTCTTAAAAATGAGCTGGTGAAAGCCCAAGAAGGTTAGGGGATAAGGACAAGGCCTTTTGGGCTGGTAGTGCCTGGGACATGGGACAATGGACAACACCAATGTGATTTGTTCTGAGAAGCACCCAGGTGGACCACAATCTCAACAGGGAATTTTTGTAGAAAAGTCTAAGCCTGATTTGTCTTTATAATCAGCACACATCCTGACACATTGTAAATATCATAAGTATTTGTAGAATGGAAATGAATTAAAGAATTGTGAACTATCTGTACCTTTTGCTAATATTCTCCTCTTTATGATGGCTTGGTCTTATTCCTCCTCTAATTAACGTTCAATGTGCCCCATCTAAGTACTAGATACCTTCATATTGGTCCTAAATTTCTGTTGGGTGCATGTTTATCTGTGACCATTGAAAATATTAAGTTAATTGGATTAAAAAGGGTATTTAATTTTCTTAGAGGTTCAACCACAAGGTAGAACTGATAAAAGAAAGTGGACTCCAAAGTTTAAAGATTTTCAGTTTTCAAAGAAAGAATTAAGGATCAGGGAGGCTAAGTGGCTTGCTCTGGACCACGCTGCAGATGAATGCCTTATTCCATATGAGGGTGAGGTTCATCTAACATGTGTCTGGGATTCTGTAGGAAATGTTATGAAAATCTTGCTTAACAATGACTAGGTTCCTCATTTTACAGACTAGGAAGCCAATGTCCATAGAGAATAGGGCACATGTAGAAGGTTCCCTGGTTAGCAGGAAGTGAAATTGGAATATAAATCAAGATCACCTGATTTTTTTCTCCTTTTGTCTTTCTGCTGCAACATGAATCCTTTGGATAGAGTGGGAATGCAATCCTCTTACATGAGTTTGAGCCATTCCTTGATAAAAAGAACTATAGATATATTTGCTTTGGTAGTCAAGTGTTTCCTAACATGGTATTAAAAAAAATCTATGCAATTTTTAATTCACGCACACACAAAAGGCAATAACACTACCCTTCTTTATAGATAATACATTTTCTATTTTCTTTGGACTGCCATCCATTCATTTGTTCTTTCATTCATTTATTGAGCCCCCATGATAAATCATACATAACCTCTTAGGTCATGGGAATTAAGAAATTAATAAAACTTGGTCCTTGGTAACATGGGATTTATAAGATAGAAAAGAGAGCAGATGGTTGGGGTATGGGTGTTTGGAGGAAAGTCTTTAGAGATAAGAATAGAGCTAAATTAAAGAAACAATAAAAATAAATAATGAAATGAGAAAGAGTCTCTACCAGGCATTTTTTAGGGCATTTAGGAAGAGATGGGAAATTTAGGTGGTTTTACTATTGGGAAAAGGATGAAATTACTTTAGGTATGATAAATCCTTGATAGACATTTTATAAAATGTAATCAAGAGGATATGTTGACTATCATATAAATTTGGCATGATTTTCACTTTCTTGGTTTCATTCCTGCCCTCCACACATAATTAATTCTATGGTTCCCTGAAAACTACCGTATTATTCCTAGGTGTTTTGTTTGTTTGTCTTTTTTTTTTTTGGCTTTTGAAAGAGCCTAGCTTACCCTTAATATATTTCCCAATATTCACTAACTTCAAAGTTTTGATTAGCTATTCCTTCTTTGTTCAGTCTCCTTTCCCTCTATCACTGAGCATATGCTTTCATGTTAGAAATATTTCATGCTCAAGAAGTATGTTGAAAAAAAAAGGGCTGCTGGGTAGGAATTTCTCATGAAGTCTCCCTCCCAGGTCCGTGGTCTTACCATCGCCCTGTAATTTGTGGTTTGGCTCCTAAAAGGAGAACCCCATGATGGAGAAGCTCCAAAAGAATGATGGCTCTCTATCCCATCGTCCCATTCTACTCTCAGAACATGATGAGGATGTATGATTAGTATTTATAATGACTTTGCAAATTGCAATGCACTTTAAAGTTTCATTCAAGATACCTGATTTGGTCTTGTTCTTATCTGCATCTCTCAATATATTTATCAAACATATATTTAATAAGTATCTACTGTGTGCTAAGTGTTATTCTTAGCACTAAAAATGGTGACCAACGATGCAGACAAGATTTCCACTATGCATAACTTCAGGAAAATTATGACAACATAAACATGATAATAACACACTATAATGTGATATGAGCAATAAGCAAAATAACCAGGGTGATATACTAGAGAGGGTACATTTGGTGATGGTGGGGAGAGGATGACTAACTATATAGAGTGGGGAGCTAAGAGATTTCAAAAAAGATAGCCTTTATAAGATGAAGAGGCCAGCTAGGAAAAGAGCCACATAAAGAACACTTGAGACTGATTAAAGATGACCACAATCTCTTTGCCTCTCCTCCCTTTAACTCTTAGCTTGGCCTGTGATTTGCTCTGACCAGTAGAATGCGGTGGATAACTTCATGTCACTTCTGAAGCTGGTCCACAAGAGATCTGTAACTTCCTCTTCCATGCAGCTGGAACACTCCCTCTGAGATCCAGCCCTTATGCTGTGAGAAGCCCCAGCTACATCGAGTGGTCACAGTGAGGAGGCCTGAGGCACTCTGGTTGACAGCCTCAGGTAACTCCCAGCTGACAGCCAGTATCAACTGCCAGGCATGTGAATAAGCCGTCTTGGAGGTTCCAGCCCATTTGAGCTGTCAGATGACTGCAGTCCCACCAGTACCAAATGAAGCAGAACCACCCAGCTGAGCTCAGTAAATCCACAGAACAGGACAGAGAATGTGTGGGGTTCTTGTTTGATTTTTTTTTTAGGACACTGAGTAGTGGAATGGTTTGATATGCAGCGATAACCAAAATAGGTAATTAGGGAAGCGTGTGTCAAGAGCTTGGGAGGGAGAAGAGCTTGTCATGTTCACAGAACAAAAGCGAAGACAGAGAATTATCTTACATGCATATTCCCCGGCCAGTTATAGGTATTAGATAAATGTGCATAGTAATTGAATGAACCTGGAAATTTCTTTCTATTTCCTCGATCCCTGAAAGCTTACTCACCCTTTCAGACGTCAGTAAAATTTGGCCTCTCCGCGAAGTATTCTCTTATCTGTTGCCATTTGTAGACATCTTATTTTTTCTATCGATTTTTATACTAATAACTAATGACACAAGTTCCTGCCCTTTCTTGATGTTTAATTTCTTTGTGTGTTATTTCTTTCCAACCAGCTCCCAAGGTCCTTATCCTCAGTCATTGCATTATCTCCTTTTGGCTCTAACATGGTGCTGGGCTCCTTAAATCGCTGTGCATCTGTTGCTAACACCCAAGGGACTCAGTTCAATACTAATTCAACAGTGTTGTGACCACCTGGAAATAATATTCAATATATTTGGGAGGTAGCTTGATTCATTTAGTGCTTTTCAAATATTGACCAGGGTAGAAACATGTGTTTGTATATTCGGAAATTGTTTTAGTTACCTAACTATCAGCAACCATTTAAATTTACCTCATGAACTGAGGTTCCATGAAACAGTATGAGAAGGCTTAATAAGTGAAATAGATGCCTGGCGAGTCAAATAAAAATAATAGCTTCATACTTGACCTTTAGCAAATACAGAATTCTGAAGTAGATCAACTTGCAAGGGTTCTGCTTCATTAGGTTACTCAGCAATGCTTGTTTCAGGAAACAAAGTCATAACTACCAAACAGGGAATCTTATTATTGGCCTCTAAGTTCCCAGACTTGCCACAAAGGCAAATTGTGCACATCTTTCCTCGAATCAAAAAAATAAAAAATAAAACATGAAAGCTCCTTTGACCATTTAAATTCAGATCTTGTTTAGATACACACCAGGCACCCAGGAAGGTATTAACATAAGTAGTTATCAAGTAATAAAGAAATCAGGGTATAATCCTGTGAGATACCAAATGGAATTAGAATGGTTTGGTTCAAAATGATTTAAACATTTGTTAACATTTGTGGATTTCTTCTCAAAGACCATTTTCTTTTGTCCTCCTTACAGAAAAATTAGAACAGATACATTTCAATGGCTCCCAAATTAGGCTAGCTACATTTTACAGGAAAAACAGAATAAATACGAAAAAAAATACCTAACTGAAAGCCAACCAAACACCCCCCAGTTTCTTCAGCAGGTTCCTTCAGGCCTGACTCTCCCTGAAAGGGGGAAAATGCTTATGCAATAGATTGATAAGAAATGAGACTGACAAAAATCCTATTGACTTCTCCATTTTCAACAGAGAAGCACATTGTCTACAATTAAATAAGGAGTTTTCTTTGAGTGTGGTTCACTTATCTGTCCATATCACTGCTCTGGAAGCTGCTACGAATAAAACATGTTATCTGTACTGAAAGTTGGAAGAGCAGGCAGATGAGTGAGTTTTCAAACATGCATGCTCTCACACAGAGCCAGATTCCCACACATGATGGTGTCTTCTAAACATGTATGTCTGTCCATTAGAAGCCCTTTCTTTCCAGGACTCCTTTCAAGACAAATCTCATTTTACTATCCTACCGTAAAATAGTTTCAGATTAAGCAGGGTCTACATATAACACTTAGCATTTCTCTCAGTATGGTAATGGTAGAAGAGCTTGGGTGTATTTTTTTTTTCATACAAGGAGCTCATTTTGACCCCCACGCCCCTCCCTGCAACTCTTATTATTATAGCCAGGAAAGCAGGAAGAAAGCTGATGAGAGAACCAGGAGAGAGTTACCTGATGGTCACTTCCGTCTCAGTCTGTTATTTGATGGCATAATACGTAAGAAAACGTGAGAAGGGCATTCAATTTTTCTAACCTAGTAGAAAAACTTTTCATACTCCTGAGCAATTATTAGGGTCTCCTGAGCCATGTTGCCTTAGTAGTAACAACTGCAAGCATAGCATACTGAATGTCAGGGATTGTGTTATGAAATAAATGATAGCAAAACCTATTTCAAAGGTAAGTGTGGATAGCCAGTGTAGAGATAGCTGGAGTGGTTAGTTAGGGGAAGGAACATAGTAACTAGCTCCAGCTTAAAGATAAGGAAATGGGGATTTAGAAATTAAGTCACTTGGCTGGTTTAGACTGACACTAAACCACTTGCTTTTAACCACCACCTACTGCTGTGTCCATAAAGTTATGATTACTGATTGCTGGAAGTGAACACCCAGGTTTCATCCATGGAACTATCCAGAAAAAGCCCCGAATCACAAAAACACTCTGGTTCATTTAACAACAGTATTCCTCAAAATTTATTCCATAAAAGATGGTAACCTTGCCTGAAAAATTGTAACATCATTTAAATTATTGGATATGTCTCCATATTCTGGGTTACACTGAGGGAGAATGAGCTGTGTTTTGACCATGGATTTGCTTTCCGGGAACCCCACATGTATGTCAGAACTCTATGCAAGGGCAATGGTCATTGTGTGGTTAAAACAGAGGCTTCGACTTCTTATTCCAAGCCTTTGCTGGATGGACTATCACTAAACACCACTCTGTGACATGTTTACTTCTCATCTCACAACACTGACCGCATTACAGTTGGTCTTAGAGTGGGATCTAGATGGGTAGCATTATTTTTAATCTTACATAAAAATGAAACCCTCTCTAGAGATCTGTGAAAAATCATTTGATATAGAATGGTGAAGAGAGGGTGGGTGCAGGGATATAGAATTTAGTTCCAGATTAAATGCAGTACCGATTTTCCATTTAGAATTTTGGTGGATACATACTTCGTCTTATGAAAGTTGTTTCAACGAAAAGATGTTCATGAAAATGTACAGGAAAGCACACATAGTGCCCAGATTTCTTCCTTGACATCAGTGAGTGTGTGACCTCATGATCGTGGCATACTATAAACGCCCTCATTGTCAGCACCTTTCTCCGACAGAGAGGACCACTCTGCTATCTCCAATTAAGCAATAAAACTTAGAAGGTGAATGAACTGCCCTAACCCATCAAGAGCATTTGAAGCTGTCCTCAGTTTGAACGCCACCAATTATCTAAATTTATAACGGATATAAACAGGAAAACCTGAATTCAACCTTTAAACTGCTGCCTCTTCACCGTTTGGTGTTCTTTATCTTCCCCATTAGAACCATTGTTAGTCTAGCAATCTTAACTAATTCAGTGGAAACGTCAGTAGGCAATCAGTGTATGAATCCCCGTGGCCTATTTAACATTAAAATGTTCCTTTTATGAAACACTCTTCATCTAGATTTAGAACGTGTTACTGCCGCCGTTTCAGACTGACCTGCAGGATTCTCAGTAAACAGTGCAGTGCCTTCCCTAATGACACAGATGCATGCCGGATACAATTATTTTTAAGGCTTCAATTATAACACGAGATTAGTGGAACAGAACCTGAATTCGAACAGGAAATGTTTGCGAGTTCTCAGAGGTCATAACGAATATAAATGTGGTTTTCTTTTTATCCAGAGATAAAAGCATAAGTCTTTTGTCTCGCCTCCTTCACCTCTTTCTCGGGTTGACCTCGTTTTGTGTGTTTGCACACATTTGTCATGAAAACCGCTACTGCTACAGTTTTGGAGACATAGCATCGTGCTGAGACCCCAGTAGGTTCATCGCATAGGCTGACAGTAGGAGTCCATTCAGGAAGAAAAGTGTTTCAATGCAGATTGTAAAGATGAAGATGTGGGGCAGGTGATTGTTTTCTCTTGACTGCCTACTATGTACAAGACACTGTAGGGAAATACAACTTAGAACTAAAAATATATCCTTTTCTGGTTGATAAAGACGCCACCGGTAAATTCAAAAGACCTAAGACATCTACTCTTTTTGCTTCCCTCTTCCTACTTCCAGTGGATCTCTTCACTACTTTTCCATGGTTTATCATCTTCTCCCTTATCTCTAGGTTAACAGAATTCTAGGCAAGACTGACAGCCCAAAACAGGAGTGCATGCACAAACATAAATTTCTGTATGTGCATATATATTCAGAAAAAGATAGAAGGAACTGTGAGTTATGAGAGAAATGGCAACACAGTCTATTTCAAAGATAAGTGCGTGTACCTGAACATAGGTGTAGCTGAAGCAGTCATTTAGGGGAAGGAAAAAACATCAAATGAAAGTTAGAGATACTTTATCAGATTTATTTCAGGGGATGATTAAGGCAGAGCTCATTAAAATTCCTTTAGTTTTTCTTCTCGTTTTTTTTCACCATAGGCATGTGAACTTATGCCAATTGTGTGGTTGTTTTATAAATAGTGCACAGGTTTTCTAACTAAATGTCAAAAGTACTTTGATTCTAAATTGGACAACTTTGAATTCACATTAACTCTCTCATGACACTGAGAGCCACCGGAGGACTGAGTTTTCAGACCATTGTTGTTGTTGTTGTTGCTTCCAAAAAAGTTTCAGGCATTTTTTCAATTTACTCTCCATTAAGTGACTGTCACTAATTTACTTCTTGGGAAGAGTCTGGGCATTTGGAAGTTCTAACTCAGTAATCCAGGTCATTCCCATGACTAGGGATCCAATATTCCACTTGATTTTCAGTTATCTATAATAGAACAGACATTGAGCTTTCCTGTGGGACCCCAACCTCCAGGTCTTCACTTTCATTAAGTAGTCACCTGGGGACTTGAGACACTGATAGGTCAAGGGACTGAACAATTAAATTAGCACAGCTCTTTCTACTGCACCAGGGTTATCAGTTGGTATTGCGCTGGGCTACCAATAACAAAACACATAACCAACAGTGACTTGCCCACATTTAGCATAATTTTTTTCTCATAGAATAAGAACATCAGAGGTAAGGGATTGCTTGCATGATGTCAGATGCTCATGAATGCCAGCCTGGACCCACATTCTTATCATTATTCCCCTTTGACTTCCTGAGCACCTCTACATTTTCTCTTATACTGGTTGTCTCATGTGTTGTAAGATGGCTTTGGCAGCTCCAGACATCACATCCATGTTCATGGAAGGAGGAGGGGGAAGCAGAAGAAATCCTCAGTGAATATCTGCTTACATCCCATTTTCCAGAACTGCATATATATATAATATGGTCAATCCAGGGAAAATGAATAGCTCCCTAGGGCTAGGTATAGTGCTTTCCTGAACAAAACCAGGGTTCTGTCTACAGGGAAGAAGAGGAGAGTGGGGTTGGGCTGGCAACTAGGAGTGTCAGGTGAGCGAAGGTAAACAACAACTTCTCAAGTTAGGTGCCTCAAAGGATTAGGCGGGTCATCGATGAGGTGCTTTCCCTCCTTGTTTCCATCTCAGAGCCCCTCACTTCGTAAGGTTGTATTAAGACAAGTTCTGTATTTCTGAGAAATTATGTCCCAATAGCTAAGAAATACCCAAAATATTCTGAAATCCACAAATAGAACTAGGCAATAATTGACAGGTGATGTGCAGCATTGAACAGCCTGACACCTTTTTTACACATACTTGCAAGGATAAGGAAGCAGGTCTCAAACACTGGAAATCTGTCCTTACTAAAGAGACTCACCATCTGGTCACCACTCTGGTGGTGTTTTAGATTAAAGGAGTTTATTTTCCCATATCCTTTGAAGAACAGGTGGTTGCCCTGACCTTCCATCATAGAGAGGTTTCCCTCATATAAATGACAACTCAAATAATCCTACCCTGTTTTATTCTTTTTTTTTTTTTGTAACTCTCCTGAACTCTTCAAAAAATGCCCTAAATCTGTTTAAGTTTCTGCTTCTTAAAATAGCTATGAGGAAGTTGACTTCTCAAGGGCAAGAATCTTTGCAAGGACTTCTTAGAATTAGGCAACCAGACATCTAAAGTCTAAAATCTTCTCATTTGAATTGAAAGTAGACGAACTCTTTAAAAATATTATTTTGTTTGTTTGTTTGTTGTTTTACTACAGAGTACAAAATAAACTTTAGGTAATGATTGAACTGAATAAGTATATGTGGGCAAGGTAATCAAAAATGGAAATGTTATGATATAATGAGAGTACTTTTTCTTTGAAGTGTTTTTCTTTAAGGATGTGTTTATAGGCATTTTAAACTCTAAAAAGGTACAAGAGGTATTTACTCATTTTTTTCCATTTAAAACATGCTTTTAAATAATAGCAGAAACCTTTATTTCTAAATCAACAGTGAGTATTTACTCCTACTGTGAAACACTTCAATTAGGTTAAATCCAGAATCCATAATTAACTCTACATCTTCCTATAGAATTTTCCTGATTCCTGAACTTTGCTTTTCTTTTTTTCCCTCTCTTTTTCCTCTTCCTTTTTTTTCTATTCCAGTAAATGTTCTGCTATACAGTCGTCATCTAATAGTGAGCTGACATTGCACTCTTTAAATCTTTTATTCATTTAAACAAAAATTTCATAATGGATGTATCTAAATTACTACTAAATAAGGCAAATTACCCCCCATTTTGGAAACCTTTTTTTCTAATTTCCATGGCTTGTTCAGTCTCTCCTAGCCCAATTTAAAATAGTTTGTTTCATCAAAGAATAAATAAAATCAGTGAGTTAAAGACTGATTTACTTTATATTTTGATGTCTTATTTTTAGGAATTTTAAATGCACTTAAATAGAGTTAGCACCAAACAGAGGGGATGAAAGCTCAATATAATTTCATAAAACGTGTCAGTTATAATTATAAAAATTAATAATGCATATTTTGAAAAACTTTGTCTATCTAAAGGTTTTTCTTTGAAACACCAGCACAAGCCCTATCTAATCTGTGAAAGTTTCTAGACCTCTTGAGTCAGAGTATGTTGTCCACCTCTAAATTCAATATTTGTCTTTCATTTGACAATTAACCATGTGACACATCTTGTCTGAATTATAGCTTAACTTATAATATCATAAATATGTTTATCTATATCTCTCTAATTAGAATGCAAAATTTACAAACTATTTTGATTTTCCTCAGTGCCCTGCACCCAGTAGGCTTCTTAGCTGATTACAAACTGGTTTTCCCATTAATAATCTTGTCCTTTAAAAATGACAATCCTGTTTCGTACATTTGGAAACAACCAAATATAGGAAATCAATATGTAAAATGAGTCAATCTTCAACTCGCTTCCTAAAGGATTTTTATCATAAACTTCCGTTCAAGCTCTTGAGTTTTACTTTCTGCTCACATTTCAAGTTTTTGAGTTTTCTGCAAAGAGAGCATTGTGCATTCTCTTCATCAATGCTGTCTCAAGAAATCATGGAGCCAGCCAATAATTACTACTCCCGCTGGCGGAAATCAGGCCCGTGTTTCTTTATGCCCTGTGTAATTATATATACAGCTGGAGATATGTGTTTCATTCAGAAAATATGATAATACATATTGTGTGATACGAGGATCGTGGAAGTACAAGATGAAATGTTTCTGAAATATTTCAGAGTTCAGATGTCAGTATTCTAACAGGAAATAGCCCTGATTTTGCCGATCTGGTCTTATTTGTCAGGTTCTCCAGAGATCTGCAGCCGAGACTGTAATTGGCAGGCACATAGTTTAAGTGCCCCACACATGCATGCTCACATATAATCATAAAAACGTAAAACTATAAGATGCCTTTGCTACACAAACTGGCAGGAAAGAGTTGAAGATAAAGAGAGCTCATTTATGTACTCAAGAGCTGGACAGATATAAAAGGAACGAGTTGAGCTTTTCTTCTCTTCCAATCTGTAGCTCACAGGCCACCATCATCTGTCTATTTCAAAGTCTGTCTGTATCAAGAAGCAATTCATTAATATCTAGTGACTAGAATATCTTAAACTGATCCACACAAAGTTCTAATATAACATCTCTTTTGACATTTAATTCTAAAATTGACTAAAAATTCATGCCTCAGTGGACTGTGTGATACATTAGTAACTTCTGCCAGAATGAAACTAATCATTTTTAGATGATTTTGATAAGAATGGGCCTTCTTTCATTCTCTTCAATCATCCTTTCTGTGAAAAAACAAAAGAAAATGTCAAGCACTTAAATCAGTCCTAAAAAGTGAAACATCCCTGGAATGAATGAAATCATTCAGTATCCTGAAGAGTCTCACACAAATATCATACATAAAATATTTTCATTTTATGAATCGAACGTGGAGAAGGGAATGAGTCTATGCTTGGTGTAGGAAGGCAGCCAAGCGCTTTATCGACATCCTTTAAAATTTGGATTTCATTCTGTTATATTCACAATGATAGCTTGTGCAGTGTGCACAGTGCATTCTTCTTCTAGAAAATGGTTATGTCTAAAAATTCCATCTCCTCCTTTTTCTGTGATAAAGATTTGTTTTCAGCATCATCAATAGCTGAAGTGACGCTCATCTGTGACCATCTGTTCTTATTATAAAACAGTAGATTTTGGCAGAATTTTCAATCATTGAGCTTGTTCAAATGTTAGAACACCTGTTTGATCTTTACCAAATCAGACCCTTTTGATGGTTTGGTGTGGGTGGGAGGTCAGGCATAAGGAAGGAAGGGTTTCACAATTTATTTTCAACTGGGAACCATTAAATAAATAAATTCATTGTTTCAGTTGTTGATGATTATTCATCCTCTACTGTTAAAAGAAGTTACAGTACTAAGTGTTGAAAACTATGATGAATACTGAAACATCTATAGTTAAATGGGGAAAACACAAAAATATATTTTTGATCACCCACACATGAAGATATTATTATCATTTACTGAATAAATACCTTATCCCTAGAGCAGTGTCAGCACATAGTGGGTACTCAATATCCATTGCTTAATAAATAAAAGTGTGTTTAATCTTCATAAAGTGGTGAGATTTGTATTAAATGTGTCCATTTTACAGATGAGTAAGGCTGAGGCTAATATAATTTACAGAGCTGTGACTCAGAGTGAGTTTTTCATATGGTTTTCCATTAGGCAATGCGAGTAACTTGGTCTCAAAGATGTTTCCTCTATTAGTAACTTCTCAGTAGATACTAGAAAGATTAGAAATACCAAAGCCAGGGATTATTGGGTTGGAAAAGCTAGTCAGAAGAAGTGACTTTTGAATACTTTTGAAAGCAGAAGCAACATGTTTGATGATCTAGAAGCAAGGGCGGTAACATGAATTCACTGCACTGCTGCCTCAAGCAGACAGTGGCAAGCAATGTTTCCATTTACATGAAGGGAGGGATCATTGGTAGAAAGACTTGATACAGCCTGTAACTGACAGCTTGAATTTGCTACAAAGCAGAACTGGGAAAGTGATAGATGTGATTAAGGCAATAGTGGTGGATGAGCACTTCTCTTGGTGAAGAATGGATGGACAGGCCAGGGTCCTGGCTGCCTGGAGGGCTGGCACGGCAGTTACCCAGCCCAGATCAGGTGCCAATGGCACTGGATTTAGCCAAGACTGAAAAATTCAGATTCATCATAAATTTGAATTCTGGCTTTCCATTTATTATTTGGGTAACTTTAGAGAAGCCATTTGATGTTCTCAGTTTCTTCTGCTACAAAATAAAGATAAATATAGTGCAATAATCATTATAATTAGAATATAACATTATTTTTCAAGGCATGACAGCATTGCAGTGAAAGATATTGTTCTGGGGCCAGACTTCTTGGGTTTAATACCCACCCCAACCACTCACAACCAATGAAAACTTATCCCAGCTGCCTATCTGTCTGTGCTTTCGTTCCCCCCTCTGTGAAATGGAATATGATTATCTGTATTTATATAGCATTAAATGAGAAACATAGATGTGTGTATCACCAGACTTCAGGCCAATAACTTTGGATAAATGCTAGCCATAACTGTGATGGCTATTTTCATTGTCATTGTTTTGCTGAACACCCACTACGTGTTGGGAACTGCATAGACGTAGAATACACCCATAAGAAAGGCATAGCTCCTTCCCTCAAGTTGCTCAGAGGCTAGGCAGGTACATAAAGAAACCACAGCTGTCATCCAATGCAAGTGCTACCATGGAGGTTTCCTCTGTGTCGCTCCTAGAGCTCAAAGGGGTCTGGGTGAGTCAGGAACAAGTTTCTGGAGGCAAGTCCTTTGAGCTCAGTGTCGAAAGATGAATAGTTATCAACAGATGGTGGAATGAGGAGAAGGAAGTTTGTATGTGGTGGGAGCCTGGGGAACAGACAATAGGTCAGCTAGACGGAAAGGATGTGCTTAGCATTAGAGAAAGGCCAAGGGTTGGTGATCATTTTCTATGGCTGTTGGTAGGTTGCCCAAGAGGAGAAGTGAGATGTGGGGATGAATAGTTTTATAGTGACTTCATGAATAAGGGACTTGTTAAATGCACTGCTAAATTATACACTCTTTATCCTGAAGAAAATGAGGTACAATAAAAGTATTTTAATCAGGGGGATGGCCTGATAAGGTTCTCCTTGTTAAACACGGATGGATGCCCCTGGCCCACTTCTGAATATATGGCTCCTGCAATGCCGTTACCTGTTGACTGGGCTGTTTCCCCTTCTCCTACCAGGTGATAAGTTTCTTGAGGACAATGAGCTGTCTTTCTATTCCCAACATCTCTCATGATACCTGGAGGATGTAGGTACTTAATAAGCATAGAATAAAATGAATGAATGATTGAATGAATGAATAGAAAAGACAAAGCAAAAATTCAGTTGAGAGGCTTTTTTCCTCCTTCATTCACGTGACTTAATAAGTATTTAATAGTGTCAAGGGCAGGAGACACAGAAAGGGGGCAGGTTCAAGAGATATTTAAGAAATTGACAAGTGTTGGAGTTGGAGACTGAATAGGAGGCTAGGAGAACTTGCCTAGAATGACCTACAGATTTAGAGTTTGGTCAGTTCAGTGGATGGTGATAAGATTCACTGAGAGTGAATATCCTGGTTTGCAGGTAAAGATAATGGGTTCACTTCAGGACAAGTCTATTTTAAGGAACCTGTGGATCAAATGATGGGATCTCTGGAAGGCAGGTGGATGGATAGAGCTTCATGCCTTTTAACTCAGAGTCCAGTGCACTTTCCCCTATGTGATGATTTTTTAAAAAAATTCAAACAACAATTAGAATGTTAAAACAATTTATACATATGGTTTTTTCATGGTTATAAAAGCAAAGAGGGTATTTTTCCTGACCATCTGTCTAGAATGTCCTTAAACCCATCTTTGTTTCTATTAATAAAAATGGTACCTACTCATGCGGGCCCAAGTTGAACAACAACTCTTTTGGGAAAGCTTGTCACCTCCTTCCAGATATACTGATCACACACATAGCATTTGATTTTACTTTGTCTTTAGCACCAGCACCAGTGTGTTCAAGTATTTGTATTCATCTTCCTTTAAGATACGCAAGATAGCATCATGATTGCTATCATGGACTTTGGAATCAACAGATAAGGTTTCAAAATCTCAACTTGGTCACTTAGCTGAGTGATCTGGGAGAAGCAGTTGGCCTCCTCTTAGCCTTGGTTTTTCTCATATATAAAGCACCTACCATGTCCCTCAACCATCTACATGACTAGCTCCTTCACTTTTTAAAAACATTTTACGAAAGTCTTCTTCTGTCATATGGCTATAGGAGAGAGAAAAATGCTACTGATATAATATGGAACGCATGCATATTGACAGAAGCTGGAATGAAATTCACTCTGAAAGAAATTGTCTCAAGGAGGAGAATTATATGTAAAATGTTCCCCTTCCACATTATCACATTTGATGTCATTTTGACATTTGAAATGCAATTAAAAGTTCAGCTTCTCAGTGACAACTTCTCTGGATCTTCTATGTAAAATTCCAGTTCCACACCACAATACTTTATATTAACTGTCTCTGCTTTATTTTTCCCTGCTTAGTATTTATTATAGTCTAATATGAAGTATATTTTACTTATTTATATTTTTATACAAAACTGAAAAGTTTCTTGAGGATGGAGATTTTAGCCTGTCATGTTCACTGCTGTATCACCAGGTCCTAGAATATTAAATTACCTGGCCCATCGTAAGCACTCAAAATTATATTTAAATGAATGAATTACTTATGTAAATTGCTTAGCATAGCACCTGGCATATAACAAGAACTCATGAAGTGGTAGTGGTTATTGTTGTAAATTTTGCTAATATTTTACAAGATCTTTAGAAGTCATGAAATACACTGTATTCACTATCTTATCACTACAAGAATTACTGGATGGATGGATGGATGGATAGATGAATGAATGAATGAATGAATGAATGAACTGGCCAATCAAGTGTAAAGATTAGCTACGTGGGTCACTGTTGGTGATATGGTGTTGCCTTTGGATCAACACTTGAAAGATGGAGAGACGTTAGAAAGCAGAGCGGGGTCAGCTGGGTGGCTCTGGAAACCTGAGCAATTCCCCACCTTACCCCACCCAAACTCCTCATTTCCAATGAGTAGGTTATTATCAAGGGCACTTTGTAGCTCTCAAAGTCTCTGAGTCCATGGGTCCCAGAACCTGAGGCAAAAGGTAAAACCTTTTACCTCTTTAACTTTCTTTTCAAATCACATTGCCTTCTCAGTGAATGAGAAATAGATTTAAAGCAATCAGATTGTATACATTTTTCACGAAGATGCACACACACACACACACACACACACACACACACACATTTACACAATCTTGACCTGATCATTTTTCATCTATTTTCATGCCTTTGTCTCAGTGATTTTTGGCAAGTGTGAAGATATTTCCAAAGTGTTATTAATGACTTAGATAGTGGAAAATGTGTCTGTCCAAAGCAAGCTTAGCTAGCCTGGTGGCAGGCGGTACCAAGAGGCAGTGTGAACTCCAAGTTTAAATTACAAAGAGCTATTGATCCTGAGAGTATAGCATGTTTGAAAATGAAGTTGACGCGGAATGAATATGACATTGAAATATTATCCTAAAATTCTGGAAAGTATGATAGAGAATTCAACTGTATACCCACAGGGATTTGGAGATAATGAACAATTTGGTATGATCTTTCCTTCAAACATGCATTTTCCTGTGTAGGTCATGCTTACTTGCACATAATTATTTACTGTGGTTCCTCACTTCTTCATTTAATCAATTTCGATAATGATTTAGTTGAATAATTAGAAAGTTTCAAGTTTATGTGAAATCCAAAGCAAATCAAAAAATGCTGCAGAAGTCATTTGAGTCCAGGTTACAAAAAATAACTTTGGTCCAGGACTTGGACTAAATTAATGACATCTTAAAAGCTCTGAGTGGGACTCCAGACGCTGCGACAGAGCGCCATGAACCTCGGGCAAGTTATTCAATGTCTTTGGGATTCTTTTTCTGTAAAACATGTGCATGATCATTCCCACTTCATTACTGTTGTTCTAAAGCATAAGTAAGATATGTGGTTAAGTCAGGCGCTTATAAGAAGACTGATAAAATTCATTTTGACATATGTTTGAATAAAACTCTCACATATAGCATATGGGATCGCATGAATGTATAAAAAGCCAGGAGGATAAATACAGTTATAAAATGCAGTTGTATTTTATAGATGAGGAAACATGCTCAGAAGGGTGAAGTAACTTGCCCTAGGCGCCAAGCAGGGGTTAAAGTTCACATTTTCTGATTTTTGGCCTAGAGTGCCTCTTCATGTAACCACTGCTAGGTATTCCAATATTCTATTCTTGGGTGAAGATGGTAAGTAGGATGTCTTCCCCATTTCTTCCCCAAAGGCCTAACTACACATTTAGTGACTTATTTATTCAGCAGCTACTATGTTCTGGGCACTATTCCGCCAACAACAAGCAGAAAAACAAACATCTCTTCCCCATGAAGCTTATACTGTGGTGGAATTGATTCACTCAGTCATGAGTGCTATTGCATCCCAGACACAGCCTAGGCATGAAAGATTTAACAAACCCTTGTCCTAACATTGTGGGTGAGGAAAGGCTGAATAAAGACATGGCAGATTCAGAACTCTGCAGGCTCAGGCGTGCAGGAGGACGAGGGGGTTAGTTCAGCCCTAATGTGTCCAGAAAGTCTTCCCAAAGATCCTGACCAATAAGCTTGGTCTTAGAGTATTAGAAGATACTCCAGTTACCTGAAGCCAATATGGAATATTTCACCTGAAGAAGGGCTTCCTCCTTGCTCCGAAAGTTAGTATGTTTGGTTGATAATTAAATTAATATAATAGTTGGCAATGAGAAATTATTTTAGTATATAGTAAAAATATTTATTCATATAATGTTTTCTCCATATTCTTACTCTATTATATCATATTTGAGCTCTAAGGCAATTTCCAGCTAGTCCTTGTTTAAAATAATTGAGATATGAATTAAATTTTGAATTTAACTGAATATATGTAATATTGCTCAAAATGTCTTGAAATTACTTTGGAGGATTAGGCATTAACAGTACCTAAATTTGTGATTAAGCCTGGAGTAAATCATGGCTTTGTGTTACTTTTGATGGTTTTTTTTTTAAGACTTTCTAAAGTTTAGCTATGATTAAGTATATACTTCTGTGTATTTCCTGATACACTTTTGTACAATAATCCTTTCTAAGCCTGGTTATTACAGCAGCTTTCTATAGTTAGCAGGTTTGTGTGACTGGCCTCATTTATTGTTTTAATCCAGATCTCACAGTTTTCCATACATCTTTTTATTCTCGCCCTGCCATCCTGATACACAGTCATATGTAGTATTCATTGGAGGAAGTACAGCATCTATCAGAGTAAAAAGGCACATTGATTTATGTTTTTGTTTTTTGCTGTTGTACAGTTTGCTTTTATTTAGTCAACATGTTTCTATGCCATCCCCTGAGTAGGTAAGCTTAGTCCAGTTTTTAATCTCTCAGGACAAAATTTGAGGGAGAACCTCAACGAACTGATTACAGATGTGTCATATTCAGGCACAATCAAGGGGACCATTTAGGGACATCTGGGTGGCATATACTACATGCTCCTTGGGCCAGATCTGCCCCAGTCTGAAATAGAAGGAAGTGACACAGATGGACTTGCTCAGCTGGACTGAGGCTGAAGAGAGATTGGCAGGGCATGGTAAGAAAGAACTGACTTCCCTCACATGCAAATCACACCACCAATTAAATGCTTATCATGGGCTCAGTCCAAGAATATATGGTTCCATATACTTAGCAAATGTTCCTAATACTCCTATGTATTAGGTACTCTGATGAGTAATAGGGACATAAAGGTTAAAATGATACGTTCCCTACCTAAGACAGCTCATAGCATTGTGGACACTCCTTTCACTAAAAAAAAAAAAAAACCCACAAAGCAAAACAAACAAAAATAAGTAAAAATCCAAGTTCTTTTTTTTTTAATTGAAATTGGAACTGTTCCAAGCATGCAGTATGTGAGTGAATACTCTTGCAGAATCAGCAAGAACAGGCACTGAGTATCTCCTGCTCACTTTTCCATTCCTAGTTGAACACAGTCCAGCACAGAGTAGTGAGCAGTTCAATGTTTATGGAGCAAATGGATGAATGATTGATTCATGTCTTCCTTCACAGTTCAGCCTGCACTGGTCCACACTTCTCAGAACTACTGCAGTCCGCTTACATGGGGCTGGCATTCCCCGTGTGCTATCTATCCTCCGTACATCAATTAGATTCACCAATTCAACCATACACTTCTTGTGCAGGGAGCTGGAAGGGCCCTTCTGAACTCCCCGAAACATGAAGCACATGGCACAGCTGTGAGAGGCAACCTTTCCAGTGCCCAGACCAGGAAATGCTGACCTGAGCCAGGGCACTGGGCTGTTCCCCAGCTTTGTTATAACAAGCACTTGTCACTCAGTCCTGTGTTAGGACGCCTGCCCTCAAGGCACTTCTCTGGAAGTTGTTTAAAAGATTCCTGCTGCCTCCTACAGCATTCACTTGGCCACAGCCTGGGTGAGCTGACACGCAATGACTCCGCTGTTCCAAAGGGTCACACTGGAGCAACTCTCATCATCGGGCTCCTTGAGGTCCTCTCCCAGCTTCCCAGCAGTCTCATGACCATGGGAGGTGTGAGGCATATTGGAAATTCAGAAGCAGAGACTCAGAGTGCCATGTTTTAAATCAACTCATTTTAACCCTGGATCAACGCCAATGGACCACACAATTTAGGGCGTGGTTATTTGCATCCCCAGTGGGCCTAATTTTGGGGTTCTTTCCTTACATAATCACGACAAAGCATTTGCAAACTCAAACCTGAAATTATCTGCTTGCTATCACACATCAGAGTTTCCATTCATGGATTAAAGAGCATCTTAAGTTAAATGACGCTGTCCTGTCTCAGATTCACTGAGGATCACAAGGACTGGGCCATCCCAGGGTTGTAAAATGCACAGATGGCAAGGTGGCTAAAGCAGAGGACTTTTCAAAATTTGGACGAAATATATATTTTCTTATATAGTGGGGTATGTGTATGCATTTTTTTGGGATTGAAAAGTATCAGATTCTCTAAGAAATAAAGCAATTTAGAGGAATATCAATTGAAAAATATACTCCGTAGGATGTAAAGCAAATTATTTTTCATCAACATTATGGAGATTCATTGGAAACATGTAACAAAGGGAAAATAATTTCAGCTCATGCTATATATTTCAGGTTCTTTGCATGCTACAATTTATTGCTGAGTGCTATATCAGGCTTTGTTCTAATGAAATATAATCCTCAGATGGCAAAGAAAAATAGCTGAGAAATTGAAATATTTTATATTGAATACATGTAGAAATCCAATTAGATGTTAGGAAATAACTTCACAGATTATATGTAAGGTACAGTCTATGTAGGTTAATGTTTCAAATTTAACTTAATAATATATTGGATTGTTGGAAAAGTCATGACGCATTTTTGCAATGAAACACAGAAAAAAATATGTCATGCCTTTCCGGACAACCCAATATTTTATTTCAAAATTTTCCATAAGTTGTTTTGTTTTCCATTATGAGGAGTATTTTTTTTTAGGTAAATTGACAATTTTTTTTTAGACTAAGTTATATTCAACTCTTTTTTTTAAAAAGATTTTATTGGGGTATTAGGGGAGGGGAACAGCATTGGGGAATTGGGGAAGGGGAACAGACAAGTGGCTGTCCTTTTCTTCTTTAGTCTAGTTGTGAAGGACATCACTTCACTGGCCCATGTGGGTATGATCACTGAGCTCTTCCTGGGTGAGGCAGTCGCTCACTGGCCATTGGGCAGCCGCTCACAGCGGCTCATGACAGCTTCTGACCGCTCATGCTGGCTGCTGGCCACTCATGGTAGCTCACGGCAGTCCACTGCAGCCTACACTGTCGGTAGCGACTCACGGCAGCTCAGCTCCAGGTCGAGCTGTTCAACATGTTAGCTGTAGAGGGTGCAGTGTCACTGGCCTTCATGTGGGATCTGAACCAGGGCCCCGCTGCTCAGAGCCTTGCTGCTCAGAGCTGGCGCTCCCAAGCCAACTCTTAATCAATGCACCACCTGGCCGGCCCCTATTCAATTCTTTATTTACCTTTATCTCATTTTGGTTTTACATTTTATATCTATTCACATAGGCTCCAGGGTATAGGATTATGAGGTTTAAAATGTTTATAGATAACAGACAAAGATGATTTAAGAGGGAAAATAAAAAGGCAACATAGTGATATAGTTCAGGCAAAAGGGTTAAAATAATATTTAGAGGAAATTATCCTTTACAAATTAATTTATCTCTGGATGTCATGTTTGATAGGCTTATGTTCTTGAATTACTCAGGGGATATTCTGTATTTCTATGACATACTCCATTTGAGTAGCTATCATTTCTGATGAAAAACTACTATAGGACTGACTAACCACATGAATGTTAAAGCTTGACTGCCACATATCAATATTATGTGGTGCTTACTGCAGTTAAAATTGGGCAAAGAATAAGATTTGATGCATTCCTAATAAGGAACTTATTACAAGACCTGAAAATCCTTTGTTTTTGAGAAAAAAAGAATGAAAGAATCAAGAGATTCTTTAAGAAGAATGAAAACTGAAAATAATAATAATAATAATAAAACCATAGCAAAACTAATAAATAGTATCTTGAATTTCTGCAAAGCACACAGCATGCATGTTCCAACAATATACTTGCTGTAAGTTTGAATCATCGAGATTTGACAATTTCTGAGATATTTTACCACTTTTATATAAAAATGATTCAATGGAATTCACCTCAACGGAGGAATGAGAATCAAAAATAAAATTCAGAGTTCCGACCAAGTTTCATGGCTCTCAACTGCGAATTTTGTGTTTTTGGTCAATTATATAAATTTTGAAAACTGAAGTGTGTGCCACCCTGAAAAAGTACCTAGTAAAATTTCTAGATTTTGTAACAGAATCTATTGTTCTAGATTAGACAACAATATTCAACTCATTACATGGTAATTGGATGCTTATCATATTAAACAAAGTAATAGATCTGTGCCATAAATCCTAATCCAAGGCAGACTCTTTCAATGTATTTTGTAATCATTACTTTAGGTAATCATTACTTTTATTTATATATTTATATTAAATATATAAATAAGATTTCGCAATGAGAAACAATTGAGAATTTAAATTCAGTGAATGTGTTCTAAATCAATAAAACCATTATCATGATCTATTAAATTTTTAACATTCACTATTGTAAAAATAAGTAATCAAAATGCATTGTGCAGGATGAAAATGAGAGCTCAACCTGACAAAGACAGGACACCGAAGGAGAAGAGATATCCCCATGGCTACCTCAGTGTGCCAACAACTTCCCCTCTGTTCAGAACCTGCTACTGAATTAAAGAACGCAGCTTCAAAAGAGAAGAGGAACAGCGCTGGGGAAACTGGAAAGCCAAGCAATTACCTCTCTGTCAACAGAGGACAAGTAAATATGATATTATGAAAAAAAAAAGAGAGAATAGGAATTTAATGTAGAATAGTTGTCATTTAAAAAATCTTGCTGAATGTTAGAAACTGCGCCAGTCCATTCTGTGCTCAAAACCAATGAGATCTTGGTTAAATTCAGACCATGTGTTTGTGGCAAGAATCCCACAAAGGCGATGTGTGGAATTGTCAGATGATGCAATATCGTGAAGAAAAAAGACAAGTGAGAGGAAAATTCTAGGCTATGAGAGAATAAAAAGACTCAACAGCAAATACTATGTAAATATCTTAGTAGGATCCTTATTTTAATAATAAATAAACCAATAATGGACATTTTGGAGATAATATTGAAAAAAAACCCAATGAGATATAACTAAATGGATGTATAATTATATTTATAGGGTTTATTTTTGCTTTGGTGAAAGCCGACTTCTAGTCATTAAAAAAAAATACCTCCCATTGATATAGAATCTTCATCTATAAATTAAACAAGTTCAAGCAATGATCCCTTTGGCCTCGATATATACAATAATAGTTAACAATTACTGGACTCTTACAATACAGCAGACACTGTTCTAATGTTTTACATATACTAAAAAAGTATTAACATTTGCTAACCAAGTTTATATAGACCAAAACAAAAAAGAGAAGACAAACAGTTTTTGTTTTTCTGTTTCATGCATTCAAACAGATTATACTCATTTATAATTTCATTTAAATAAAAACATAATAAAAATAATCACTTTTATTATTCCACTAATTCTCAGATAAATACATTTCCTAGATACCAGCCTGCCTTTCCAGCATCTTCTGTTTTCTATTGTGACCTATTTCTTTTCTCATTCCTCCTCCTCAGTCACCGGTTTCTTCCTATCTCATCCTATGTCATGTTGGCTAAAACCATCCTGGTCCAATTTCCTGCTGATATTCTTCTCAGAGTTGGCCAACTCTGTAATATTGCAGGGAGGAAGCTGAACAGCAGAGGGTAGCTTCAGGAACTTTCTGCCTACTCTTCCCACATAAGGCAAATTAGAAACCAAAGTACATTCTTCAAAATAAGCCCCAAAATGTGTTTTTAAAATCATGCTACTTCACTAATTGAGCTAAGTTGACTATTAGGCATCTGTATTTTATGTCCATTCAATATGATTCATTATGATGTAAAATTAAATTATGTATTTCTAGGGTGTTACAAGTAAATAAGTAGCTAGTATTATTTGCCCATTTATTTAATGAGGACAAAGGATTACAATTTGATTTTTTCCATTCCTAAAGTTAATATGGAACCTTAAGCAATGAATAAGGTTTCTTTGTTAACAGTGACACTTTATTTCATTTGACTAATGCACATGTGATTTCTGCTCATTCAATGAAGTGGTGAAAGCTTTTCAAGATTTTCCTCTATAAAATGCCTTTGCTAGATGGATTTTTTTCCCTAGATGCACAAATTATGTAAACTTTCAATTTTAGGTACAGAAAATCTTTATAAGAATACTTTGAAAATACTTAATTTTTTTGTAAAACTAAATTTCACTTGAAAAACACTTATTTGACTTTGTTTCATATTGTGCACCCATTTTCAGAGAAATGCTTCGTTAACAAACAATCCAACTTAAAAAAGAATTGTGTCTACTCTAATAAACAAATCAAACTTTCTTAAAATGACAAATATAATATTTAGTAGTGATCTTGCTGAGTTGCAAAGACTTTTAAAGACTTCAAGATGATAAATAATTTTATTGGCTGTTTCATCTCATTTGTCTTTATTACTTTATAAAATATTTAATCAAATTATTGGCTATTCTGTGAGATTTTTCTGATGTTTATTGCAACAGAAATATAAGTGTATTTTCTGAGAGATCCCAATAGTCATTACTCTATGATTATGTTGCTAAAATATGACTGCAAATAAGGTGAAACTATATTCATAAGATTGACAGATTTATTTTGTAGTTAGCAAAGTCAACATACTCTAACACACTCAAATTAAAATAGCTTTCATTTAGTTCATTGAAATCTAAGCTAAATAATAATTAGAAAAAAATAAAGTAACAGTTACTTTGTTAAATTCAGAGGTGGTCTAGTTCTCTAAGCCTAAAATTCTGAGTAGTTGGCAAAGTGCTCAAGAAATTACCTTCTGAAAAATCTCATAGGCATTGATTATTCTATTAAGGGATCTGTATGGAAGTACGGAGACCCCAAATGACTGGGAAAAAAGCAATATGGAGCCAGCTTTTAAATAACTTTATTGAAGTAACTGGGGATCACAAACCTACAAGCATAACTTTTATCCCTCAAAAGATTCAGGGATGAATCATTTAAAAGAGACATTTAATTTCTAGGCACTTGGAAGAAATAATACTGTGAAGTAGAAGGCTGAACACCTGTCCAAAAATACCCCAAAGATACATGTCGGCTTTGAACAGAACTTTTCAATAAAAAGTAACTTTTCAAATCCCTCTTTAGAGAGGGATTCTTGAGTGTTATAATAAACTTTCATGACCTGTAGCAAACTTGGTTTTTCCCCTTAGATTTGCCTAAACATATGGGCATCCTTTCTATCTCATCTTGTTTCCACTTAGATCTATGGAAGTCACTCTCCCTTAAGTGAAAATAATCTTAAATGAACTTCTTTCATTTTGGATGTCTGAAGAGGGCAGAAATTACCAATGTGGAAATTTTCCTAAACTGAGAGAATCATGGCTGATAGTCTCCCCTCATCAAACAAAGTCATGCTAGATTTCTCTTTGACCTTGTGATACTGTATAATACAGAAAATCAAATTGGGATTAGAGGAAGCTGATGTCTGAATAGCTTGAGTAAAAAAAAAAAGATTTAATGTTGTAAAATATTCAATTCAATGAGAATTAACTTTTTGTTTTTTGGATGTGTAAATGCCTGGCATATAGTAGGGTCTTTGCAACTAATTTTTATGAGACACTGTATTGGGTTGTTGGAAAATTCATGATGCACGTTTGCAACAGATGGCACTAGTTCATTTTTGGAAGTACTAGAGTCATTCACATCTATGTTATTGCTATGTTATTTGACAGCTGACAGTTCTAGTTTCATTCTAAAAAAAATTGAGTGATTTGGTTGAGTTTTTGAGATTTTACCACAAGTTGAAGATGAAAGAACAAACTGCATTTTTGCCATATTTTACTGTTTTACTTCCACAAAGGGAAGAACGTGTGTCAGGCTTGTGAAAAGTTGTATAAAGTTTATGGTGACAATGCTCTACAAGAACGTCAGTGCCAACAATGGTTCACCAAATTCCGTGCTGGTGATTTTGATCTCAACGATGCTCCTTGGTCAGGGAGGCCCACAGAGGTTGGTGACAACAAAATAAATGCTTTGATCGAGTCAAACCCACATTACACGACACAAGAGATTGCAGAAACATTGACCATCCATCATTCAAGCATTCACGACCACCTGAAGAAGCTGGCATACATAAGCAAGCTCGATATTTGGGTTCCGCATGAACTCAAAGAAGTTCATTTGACGGCACATATAAACATCTGCAATATGCTCATTAAACGTTAGGAAAACAATCCTTTTTTGAAGCGACTGATAACTTGTGATGAGAAGTGGATTGTTTACAACAATGTGGTGTGCAAACGGTCTTGGTCCCAACATGATGATTTGCCTCAAACGACATCGAAAGCAGACATTCATCAGAGGAAGGTTATGCTCTCAGTGTGGTGGGATTTTAAAGGTGTGTTTTTCAACCTCCTTCCCAGGAACGAAACAATCAGTTCGAATGTGTACTGTCAGCAATTGGACAGATTGAATGAATCTATCATCCAGAAACGTCCAGAGCTTGTTAATTGTAAAGGAGTTGTGTTCCATTGTGACAACGCGAGACCACACACAAGTTTGATCACCCGTCAAAAATTATTGGAGCTTGGATGGGATGTGTTGCCACACCCACCATACTCGCCTGACCTTGCGCCTTCAGACTCCACTTGTTTCGCTCTCTTCAAAACTCCTTGTGTGGTATAACGTTCAATTCAGATGAGGCTGTAAATCAGCACCTTGTTCAGTTTTTCACCAGTAAAGACCGGTTCTTCTATGAATGAGGAATTATGAAGCTCACTGAAAGATGGCAAAAGGTTATCGAACAAAATGGGCAATATATCATTGATTGATCTTTGTTCTTTATATAAATAAATGACCTTTGAAAAACATAGACAAAATACATCATGACTTTTCTGACAACCCAATATTATATCTTATATCCTTTTCATGTGAAACTTTTCAAATGGGTGTAGTAATTTTATGTAGCTCTATTTATCCTGACAGTGTGTGGCTAAAATCTGATGTAGAATATTGCTTTTCTCTTGCTTACTGAGAAGTGTGAATAAAGACGCCAGCTAATTTTCTTTTTAACAGAGCAATTTCATTCGTTGGAAGGACCCTTGATCAGAAGCCTATACTACACCTTGTATCCCAAATATGGATGGCTTTTACATTATTTCAGTTGTCATTTAGAAGCTCTGTATCAAGTGAACACTGCATATCAATAACAATAACAATAACAACAGTTATAATAAGCACAGGTAGGAGTTTTTGTGTCAAGTATTGTTCTAACTTCTTGGTATATCCTACCTAACTTGTTGAATCCTTCCGATAATCCTATGTGGTAGTTGCTATGATTATTACTGCTGTTTCATATATGAGAAATTTCCTGTTCTTTCCACTTTGAATCCCTGTCCAAGGCACCTATGTGGTCTGGCAGTTTGGCAGAGCATTGACATGAGAGAAGGACTGGATCCAAGCCCCAGCTCTGCCGCCAACCAGAGTGGTATGTGACTATGGAAACTGACTTTGCATTTGAGTTTCTGCGACCTCATCTATGAATTGGAATAACGTAAATCTACCTTGCTGTGCTATTGTGAAACTCAAAATGGATAACTCTGTAAAGCGCTTGGCACATATTAAAGGCATAATGTAGTTCAGATTTTAAAATTTTACTTATATATATTTTCAAAGCAGGTAGAAGTAGGAGGAGTTTTGACAAAGAGGGTGTGTTAGACAAAATATCCACTATTTCACCCCTGTGTTTAATAACAATAATATTTAAATCAAAGTACATATTTCATGCTTAAGCATGACTCAAGATTTTTTTGGAAGACCTGGAATAAGATGTAAATGTCTTTATGGCAATCGAGGAAAGGTGAAATATATAGAATGCAACCTGTCATAAGAATAGTCGATTTAAATTAGTGAAACACTGAAATGCTTTTGAGCGAGCATGTGTGGGCATAATTGCCCAGCTCCCAACTACAGCATCATTGAGCACAATTAAATTTTTGGTAGTCTGAATATCAGTTATGATTTTTCCTATCATTTATTCTTTACTTCTCTGTTTTCTTTGTCAAGTTACACATATACCTAGAACTTACAAATGATAGCTGTCATTCAAATAAAAACATATATTCCGTAGTCCTAAATACTGACAGACACTATTGATTGTACCCCTGATTGCCATTTCTACTTTCTCTTTGGCTGAAAGAACTCAAATTTTGTTCTGGCAGTGTGTCCAGGCTCAAGGGATGAGCATTGCTTGATTTAAGGCAGGTTTTCTCGACCTTGGATACTGACATTTTATACGGGATAATTCTTTATGATAGGAGGCTGTCCTGTGTGTTACAGGGCATTTGGCAGCATTCCTGGCCTCTACTCATTAGATGCCAATAGTACCCATCCCCCAGTTGCGGCACCCAAAAATGTATCCCCACATTGCCAAATGTCCCCTGGGCAGGCAAGGGGGTTGCGAAATCATTCCCATTGGAGAACCACTGTTTAAACTAATCACGGCTAAGATAATCTCCAAAATGCCAACTTCTAGCCCAAACTTCACTGACCTGCTGTTCCAACCCTGGACCTTCAACCACAGTATTTATTGACCTGTTTCACAGATGCTCTAGGTCCCCTTCCCTCTGGAAACAGGATAGCTTTGTCATTTCCTGCCCCCAGCTCCCTGGAAGTTAGGTGTGCTCATGTGACTTGCTTTGTCAAATGCTCTGTATGCCGCTTTGGGGCACAAGCCTTTGAAAACACCCCCTGCCATGTCGAGATAAAGTTTACATCTGATTAGGTACTTAAGAACCCTTATTCCCCTCCCATAAGCATCTTGACAATCTTCATGGAACATGTGGAATGTGCAAAAGTGATGTGTGGTTGTAAGCCCCTGAGATCTGAGGGTTGTTCGTCACAGCACAATTACTAAACCTAATCAGACTGATATATCTACCTCTAAGTAGCTTGCTAAATAAATTAATATCTGTATATTTAAGCCACTTCTGATTATTTTTTAAAAATTAGGATGCTAAATAATGCAGTATATTTGTTGATTCTTAATTTCCTAAAGAAATATAGGTCTTGCACCCAAAATGGTATCAAAAGTTTACTGTTAATCAAATAAAGTTTTTAGAGCAGTGTAAAATTCTACATGCAAATGTGCTTATTTTCAGTCTATTTGTAAACTCTTTTTCATGCTATATGCATGCATCCAGAAACACTCACACACACACACACACACACACACACACACACACACACACACACACATACCTTCCTCCCTGTTGGAAAGGTAGGATTATAGTGTGCAAATATTTAGGTACAGTCTGTTTCTCTTTGGTGCAAAGGTATTTGACAGAACGCACCAGGACTGGCTTTTTCATATGCAACAAGAGCTCTGGTAATATCTATTTAAATATTTGAGCATAAGTCATTTGCTAGTAAATAAGATTCACAGTTATTGTAAATGTATACACAGATACTGTTTAGTGGTTAAACTTTGTATAACTAAATCATTTATTCATTCATACAGTCATTCAACAATTATTTATTGAGTGCTTCTATGTAATAGGCAAGTATGTTTTCATACAAATTGTCCAGCTAGTATAGGTTTAAACATGAACTCTTCCTTCCACAGAAATCCTCTGGAGATCAAGGTGGCTAGTTCAGTGTCTCTGTACTGCTGTCCTATGATAGTATTTACTACCAAAACACGAGCGTCATGTAGTGTAACTTTACGCCTTGTGGTATAAAGTTAACAACAACAGCAATCAAAATAAATACCACCTCCACTGGTCCTGCATGAGTTTAAAAAATGGTTCTGTTCCTAATAAGCAAGTTACCAAACCTTTCGGAACTGCAGTATCGTCTTCTCTGGAAGGTCTGTGACAACTCGTGATGTGAGGTATCTAAAACCCGCAGCCCAAAATCTTGGCACAAAATGGAGGCTTAGTCAAGCTTTAATGTGGATCCTGAAAATCATCTTTCAATGTTCTAGCATCTCTTATTCTTTTCTCATTGGAAGAAAACACTCGGTGAAAGTTTATGGTATACTCTAAATCTACACTTTTATGCTCTAAAACTGAAAAATAAATTTGATAAAGTTAAAAACTGTCACGTCTATAAAAGGACTGGGTGAACTACAAATGAGTTAATGTAGGCTTTTTTCTATTTCATGTTTATCATTGCAATTTTCTTACAATCAGTTACCTAGTTTCCTGTCTTAGAAACATGAATATAAATGCAGTACATAGGAAATTACACAGAACTAGGAAAGCTTGAAACTGACATTTCCACAGAAAAGTAATGTTCAGGATATAAAAAAAAACCAAACACGTTTCAAGGTATTAGTATCCATATTATAGTGTTGTAAGAATTAAATGAGATTATACATGTAATATAGTACAGCCCTGGACACAGAATTCACACTAAGTAAATGGTAATTTATTAATTTTTGCCATTAACAACTCAAAGCGAGAGACCGAAAAAAGCATGTTTCTGTAATAAAAAAAGACATAAATAGTAAAACAATCTAAATTAGTTCATCAGGTAACACATGTAACAAGACTATTAATATCCTCCCATTTATTTAAAAAATAGAAGCTAATACCGCCCCCCCCCAAAAAAAAAAGAAAGAAAAACTTATCCATAACCATGGGTAGCAGGAGAAACAGAGGCGGGGAGAGAACCTGTAAGAAAAAGACTATTTAATAAAAACAATGGAATAGCAGCAGCTGCTGTGTAGAGACAAGGAGCAAACATTTCTCTTGAGAGTAAATTCATCTTATTTTGACTAAATCACTTGTAAGAGCCCTGCTTGTACTTCACAATAAGAAAGCCAAAGTCGATTAAGATTTCAAGCCTTAAATATCACTGGGTTTCATATATGTAAACCCGATGTTCCTAGTTTGCAGCGTTGCAAAATAAATAGACATAATTGCAGGCAGTGGCATTATAAAAGGAGGATAACACATATATTCAGAGGTTGGTTTACTGGTAATGCAAATCGTGTGTGTGTGTGTGTGTGTGTGTGTGTGTGTAAATTCTACAAAATAAGCTGACATTGTACATCACAGTCTCAGTTCTTCCCAGAAAACGTAATGCTGTATGTTTTCCTCCCAACTAACATGCATCTGATGTTTCCTAATTATAGTCAACCTGATTAAGATTTTAGGCATTTTGTTTTACTTATATCATTTTGCATATTTTTGTTTGCACATCTAAATACTTCAAAAATGAAGATTGAATTTTAACATAGGGCAGGGAAGGACGTTCTGTTTCCTGCTTTTACCATTTATTTCCCACAGAGACCAGAACACTCAAAAGCAGACCAATCTTAAAACATGTTTGCATCTTAAGGTACTCGGCCTTCTGACTAAAATTGTGAAAACTGAATAATTAAACATGTCTAACTTATTGGACATATTTGCACATTGGAATTTCTCTGCTGCCATTTTATTATGGTGTTCAGGGGAATGAGATGTCAATCCCCGCCCCACTGACATTTTAAAAATAATGGTGATTTATGCCGTGCTTTTATTTTTACTCAGGTGTTAAACTAAAGAGCACGGAAAACAACACAATCCAATACCACAGCAATGATTTTCTGGAATCCTACTATGTGCAAGGCATTTACATATGAACATTCTTTTCTTCCACCGGAAGTCTTCAACTGCTTCTCTTTGAAATGAGTATAAAACCCCAGCTCCTTGTCATGACCAAGGACAATGGTATTCCAGCACTTGTTTTTTTACTTAAGTCTAAAATAATTTAGAAAAACTGGAACTTACCCCACATATTTTAAGCCAGAATGTAAAATCTTCAATATAAGCTGACAGATGTATAGATACACAATAGATGATAATGGTGATGATGATGATGATGATGATGATCGATGGGTGGATGGGTGGATGGGTGGATGGGTGGATGGGTGGATGGATAGGTAAATTGATAGATAGAGAAAGAGATCTTGTGACAAATATTTCCCTGGGTAAAGGAAGCAGCACTGCTTTCAGTCCTTCTTGCTTTGTCCTTCTACAGTTCTTCCTCAGGAGCACAGCACTGACCAATGCCCTGGGGCACTGTACCAGGGAGGTAAAATTCAAGGTGGGTGGCAGCCATGCTTTCTTTCACTATATACGAAAATGGCAAATATGGGCAATGGGAAAAGTGTCCTAACAGAGCACAGATGCATTCTCGGTGGGATCAGTTTTAGGAAAGAGTACATATAGAAGTGGAGAATCTGGAAGGAGATTCCCTTACATCTATGGGTGCGCCCTGCAACGTCTTCCCGGACCTGCACAGGTGCACACCTGTCAGAAGAACAATGGCCAAGGGGCCCCAGCATGAGCCGGTCCTTTCTGACTGCAGCCTCTTACCGCCACCATACTGGTCTTTCTTCATGTGTTCAGACCCTGCCCTTGGGCACGTGCCATCCCCTTATCCAAAGCATCCTTTTCCTTGCCCTTCACATCTCAGTCCTACAAGGTGTCGGCTTCAGTTGCACCTCCTTGGCCATGTAATATCTTTATCAATTCCTCTCCTCCAGTAACTCACTTGTCCCATCTCTACAAATTTCATTTCTTTCTTTCATCACATAGAACTCTTTCTATTTCTGCTTCTTGTTTACTTCTATGTGGTCACATCCACCAGGGTCCTTGCAGGCAGGAATTCTGTCTCCCTTTTTACCAGGGTAGCCCCAGGTCCTGCCTCAGTGTCTGGACCCTGTAAGCTAAACAAATAAGACCTCGAAACCTAAGAAAATGCAAAAATGACAAGAATGAACTCTTCATTGGTTGATAATATAAAGCTACTCTGGTCCTGTCATAGTTTCATTCCATTATATAATTAAGTTTTTGTTGTATACGGGATTTGAAATACAGCCCAGAATTATCTCAGGAAATTTTAAATATGTGAACAGATTTCATAAAATTATACAAAATCAGTCTTTAACTGTTATAGAAAGTCTACTATGCATGCATATTCATATTTATCTGTTCAGAATTCTGAGAATGGTATAGTATTGAGAAGGTAAGTATTTGATTACCAGACCAAAAAAAAAAAAAACAGAAGTAAAAGCAAAAAGAACTGAGATGATAAGTTAAGAGTAAATAAAAACAAACAAATGATAAAACCTTGGCCAGAGGCAACTAAAAATAACCAAAAGATGTTTAAAATAAACATAGAAAATATTAGGGCTGGCCGAGTGGCTCAGTTGGTTAAGAGCTCGCTCAAGAGTGCAAGCTCTGAGCAACAGCGGTTCAAAGCCTGGCCTGAGCTGAGCTGCCGCTGAGCTGCCAACAGGTGGCAGGATGGCTCAGCTAAAATAAAAAACAAAAAACAAAAACCATAGAAAATATTAAAAATGCTATAGCGTTTTAAATGTTTTAAGTGGAAACCTGAATAGTACACAACCCATCTAAAATAATTATCAGAAATAGAACAGTAGGGAACAAAGAAAAGGAAATAAGCCAAGAATAATAAATATGCTGACATGATTAAAAAAAACTGTCACCAATATGATTGAATAAATCTCTAAAGTACTTAGTTACAAAAAGTTATTGGAATTAGAAACTAATTGATAATGGCAACAGCTTTATATGAATTTAATACATGCTGTGGCACTTATAATAACTTTATGGTATAGAGATTTTTATTACTTCTTATGAATATGAAAAGTGAGACAATGCATTTAACAATTTAAACTCAGGACTCTATTTTGGGTCTCTCATGTTGATCCAATTGAAACTTTCTTTTTAATTTCTAAAAATATGTTGGCTTATTCTGTTGATTAGTGTCTTCCTGAACTTTCTCTGGCTGAGTTAAGTCAATACCCTTCTCAGAATCTGTAGCAGTCTATGTCTGCCACAGAGCAGAGGCACAGTGTGTATTTCTTGACTATATGAGTGTGGGAGGGAGTAAAATAAGAAAATTTACAATTCAAGAGCTTTTTGACTAATTAAATAAGCACCATCTATTTCTTGGATGGTATTTATTATTCTAATGCACCATGTCAGTAGAATTTCCAAATAACCAAAATTAAATCATTTTATTCAAAGTGATTTGATTTCCAAATGGCTTCACACCTTTTCCCCTGAATTAGTTTTTGTAAAAATAAAACACCTTCTAAAATGGAATTCACATTTCTGAGCTGTAGAGAACCTCTTTAAGTTATAGGAAGCGAAAAGAATGAACTTACAGTAAATAACAACAAACAGAATCTCCCTGACAGGAATTTAATACCTATGTCAAATGAACCATATCTTTCTTGATATACATTCAGCTTTTTAGGCATGATTTTATTGGTTATAGCAAGGATTGTCTATAAACTTGTTGCCACAAGGGGAATTTAACGAAGCCAAGTCAAGTCTATGACATTCTGATGCTCAGGAATACAGATATTTTTTCCCCCTGAGCATCAGAAATTCAGAGACTTTAACCCCATATTTGAATGACTTTCTGAGAATTTAGAGCATCTATAATTTTTATTGTGTGACATTTTGAGAAATGTAGTATATTCTGAGATAAAAGCTGCCAAAACATTCAGCAATCTTGGCTTATCACTGATGATGTGAACCTGGGTATATCATTTATTCTCTCTCATCTTAAAGTTTCTCACCTCAAAAATGGGCATACTGGCCACCACTTAGAGTTGCTAAGTGTTATGCACTAAATGTTTGTGACCCTCCAAATTTCATGTTCTGAAACCCTAACCTCCAATGTTATTTGGAAGATCATTAGGTTTAGATGAAGTCATGAGAATGAGGAACCCATGGTGGGGTTAGTGGCCTTATCAGAGGAGGAAGAGACTAGAGCTCTCTCTCTCTCTCCTGCATGTGAGGGTACAGCAAAAACGTAGACATCAGGAGGCCAGGAAGCGGATTCTCACCAGGTACTGAATCTGTTGGCATGCTGGTCTTGGCCCTTCCAGACTCCAGAACTATGAGAAACAAATGTCTGTGGTTTAAACCACCCAGGCTATGGTATTTTGTTCTAGCAGCCTGAACCTACTGATAAATGAAAAACGATAAATGATACAAAATTCTCTAAGAACCATAAATAATTATTTGCAAGTAAAGGTATAGTAACAATAACGATAACAGTTAACCTTTCCTAAACTTTAACCATGTCCATGACATTGTGCCAATCGCTTTTCACATATGAGATCAGCTAATCTCAAAAGCCAAAAGTCGACATAATCCCATTTACAGGTCAGAAAACTAAAGTGAAGAGAAACCATGCAATTTTCCCAACTTTCCACCCATAGTGACATATGGAGCTGATTTAAATGTACAAAATATTTGTAATTGGCATCTTCTATTTCTTCATGTTCGCCAATGTATGTTATATCTCTTTTATTTAAGCTGAAAGACTTTGGAGGCAAAAACTAAGTCTCACATTTTCCTGGCATCTTCATAGCACGCCGTCATGCAGGGAAGGGGTGTCAATGTTTATTTATCAAAGACATTCATTAAAGTGCACTGTACTGGTAACTGACTGAAAATTAAGCGAATAAATAAATGTCAAGAAACAATGCATATATCATACTATTAAAATGACATTTTAAGGAAAAATCTAGCTGGAATGATTATGTGTAAATGGGAAATGTCTGATATACATATTAAATGGCACAGTTGTTGTATCTTAATGGTTTCATTGTCCTACCAAAAATGTTTCAGCCCAGTTGCATCAAACTGTCTAGGTCAGTGCCCTTGCAGAAAGCAGATGGTACACACACAGGAGGTGACAGACGTGCCCTTTATAAATATGTGACAGGCGAAGTGAAATGTAAGGTATAGTAAGGTAATGCCTAGGTTTAACGAGCTGTAGATCACCACCACCGTATCTACCCTAGGACTAAGGGTTGAGACACTTAGAACTTCAGGAGAGATACACCCAAAACAAGCTAAGATCTGTGCAGAAGGGACTCAGGCACTGACAACTCACAGAAAATCAGCAGGGAAGAAGTCAAGGAGAGAACTAATGAAGCCACATTCAATTCCTGTCTTCCCATCTGATACTGTTTTCTGTTGACCAAAAGCAACACAAAGAGGCAACAGAACCTTTTGATACAACTTCTAAAGGTCAAAGGAGGTTAGAGAATGGTGGAGAGTAGGCCTGGGTGGGCAAACAGAGCATATCTATCATAGCCGTTGGAGAAGAGAGTCTCTTATCAGAGGAATCGTGGCTCCAGTGATCTTGGAAGATTCACATGTATGCACACAGAGGAAATATTCCAGGCTTTCTACAAGAAATATTACAGCAATCTGTAAAGTAGGCATAAAACCCAGAATGTTCCATAAGCACACACCTAGGCAGCAAGCTCCGGGTGCACGCCACTGTCTCAAGCTTGGGAATATGGGATATATATTCTGGGCCTTCTTGTCTTAATTCTCCACTGAGCAAAGACAGCACTCCATGAACAGCTTATAGGAGAATCAAGAATTTGTGAGACGACAGTGCTTGCTGTCTGCCTAACTTCACTGAGTCGATTAAATTTAAGAAACTCTCATTTGACACATTCTTAAACTGTATTCTTTTTTTTTTAAACCAAAGACCATCTTTTATTACAATGTTAGTTTATGGTAATGCATGGAGATAATTTCAGGAGGAAATGTTTCCAGCTTAAAGAATTCAGACCCTTGCCCAATATAATAGATTTACACAATATTAAAATATACATTACATACAGGAGCTCCTTTTGAGCAAGGGATAATATTAGAAAGCTCATGAATTTAATGACACCAAAAGTGGCTGTCCTAGAAAAAGGTTGCCATGTTCCTTTCTCGGCTCTATGTTGGTAAGATGGCCTGTTGATACTCGGCATAACTTGAGCATATTTCTACACCAAAAGTTGAAGCTTTGGTTTTCAGAGTCCAAATTGATGGTGGCTACTGGTCCTTGGGACTTCAAAACTCTGCCCCTGTGGTAGCATAGCTGACCATTCTCTGTGAAATTAGCCTCTTTTCTCAGGGTGAGCTGCTGCTGCCACTGCCAGCGCCACCAGCTTTGAAACTGCACTGATCATCCTTCAGCACTCAAAACCTGGGGGAGTGAATAAAGCACCTCTTGGCAGGCCAGAGCTCCCCACTCCAAAACTCAGCTGTTGAAGGGTTGCCAGTCCCTCGCTAACTTGCAACCTAAGGTGGGATGCTGCCCCCAACTTCGATACTCTGCAGTGGGTCTGCCTCCTCCCTAACAGCTATAGTGAAAAAGCTTAAACTGTATTCTTAAATGTCTTATGCACTCCTACAAAGCATAAGGTCATGTAAAGGTGCATAGTTTTTTTAAAAGTGTGTTAAAAACAACCTTCAGTATTCTTCAGGATAGTACTTATTTTTACAGTAGAAATTGATCTCTATGTGCCTCAGTTTGCTTTTTGTAAAAAATAAAGTTGTAAGTCCTTAGTGGATCTGACATTCTCTGATCCCCTGTGTTCTTTGACCAAGAATGGTGGTGGAGAGTGGGAGAAAAATATTATTAATACAAAGATGAGAGGACTCTTCCAGATGCAGAATAGTATGAGTCAACAAAGAATTAGGCAAAGAGAAACATTTTTTCTTTAATTATTTTTTTTGGAGGGGGGGAGGAACAGGAATTTCCTACTCTGTTCTTTTGTTCATAGTTCCTCTGGGGTGATCAGAGCATTCTATTTCATTCCTCTGTGTCTCAAAGAGAAGGCTTAAATTTTATTTTTGGAGAAAATAGCTATTGGGTAATAACTGATTATGCATTACAATTTTAACCTGGGAAATAGCTTTATTTTCCCCATTACCTAGAAAGGGTTACTAGAAAATGATTAATGTACACAAATACACACACACAGTCAAACAAAAAGTATTGGTAAAAGAGCTAAATTGTCAATGAAGACATATTCCTTTCCAACTTTGGACTTCCACATGTGCTCTTCTCCTACTTGGAATCCTCTTCCCCTTTTCCTAGTCAATTCATACTTCTCTTAAGTATGAATTGAAGTTTCAACTCAATAATTCTTTACCCTGGGAACGTTTCTTGGACATTATTCTTTTTATTTTTTATTTTTTTTAGCTGAGCCATCCTGCTACCTGTTGGCAGCTCAGCAGCAGCTCAGCTCGGGCCGTGAATCGAACTGGTCTTGGACCTTCTTAAACCTTGCCAGTTCCTCCCATAAAACAAGTTCATAATACCATGACCTCCTCATTCATAATATTTTTCACAGTTTACAATTAAATGTTTATTAGTATAATCATATTATTCATGTCCATATGCCTTTCTTCCACTGCAAGCTCCATTAAGACAGCCTGTCTACTGTGCTCATTAACATATACACCCCATGGCCTGAGCATAGAAGACACCCCAAAAGATTGGAAAATCATGGCACGAAGCACATCCTCATGCACAATTTGGTAACTCCCTGTAGTGTCTGCTTGTGTTTCAGATGGACATGCTCTCAGAAGAGATACCAGGAGTATGGACAAAGGAAGCGTTATCCCAAGGTATGTCCTTGATTCGTGAAAGAACATTACCATGGTATGTTGCCTCTGTCCATACCATCTGGGAATATGTGATTGAGTGTTTTGTTTATTTCCTGGAGTAAGATTTCTGAAGCAGCTATGAATCTAAAGAGATTTTGTTCATAATCTCTTATCTTAAAACTCTTCAGTCTTAGTACTGTGGATATTCTGGGCAGGTTAGTTTTTGTTGTGGGGGCTGTCCTACACATTTTAGGGTATTTCACAGCACCTCTGATCTCTGCCCACTAGGTGCCCATGCAGCTTCCCTATGCCCACGTTGAAACAAACAAAAATGTGTCCAGACATTGCCAAGTGTCCCCTGGGGAACAAAAACCATTCCTGGTTGGATATCACTGTGCTAGTGGAAACACCTGACAGATTCAAATAAAAATATATGAGCAATGGAAAAGTTCTGTTCAAATCCTAGCTCAAAGTTTTTCCAATATACTTCACAATAAAAGGAACGGTTGGCATGTTACTCTTCACTGCATGGCCCACTAAGACCATTATTCATTCAAATTCCTGCCCTTCTTCACGGTCTTGTTTTATAGTTTCAAAAATATTTTAGTCTGAAATCATTCCCTGCAGGTTTTCAAGTAAAAGTTGAGTCTTTGCAAATCAAATAAATCAAGAAATAATAGGCCAGCATAGGTCAGACCTTTAATATCTGAAATTTCACTCAGGTTCCCTATGCTTTTAATTAAGACTTTGGAATTTAGTTATGTTTCTCGGTGCATGAGCTCACCTTCACACAGATATGCAAATTAATGTGCATGGAAAGCCTGAACAATAGTTAGGTAAAGTTATAAAAGGAATCCAGTGGTAGTATATTAAGAATTTTCATTTAAAAGCTACTATTCACAACATGGTTCTTGTATTTCTTCAGTACCAGATGCTTATTACCTAAGGTAGGTTAGAATTGATTCTGAAGGTAAGTGGATTTACCTTCTCTTTTGATGACACACTGAAATAGTCCTGCTGGGTGATACTATTGTTCTGTACATAAAAGCGGATTGAAGGAAAGATTGGCAATTATGCAAATATAGACTATGCGGGCAATTCAACTGGACAATGTATTCACAAAATGTATTTTCTCTTGCTGAGTTAAATATAAGACCATTCTCCACTGACTTGGTTTTGTGCATGAAATCTGGCCTCAGTTTCCAATTAACAAAATGGTTATATTAGGAATCACTACCTTCTACTTTGGAGTAACAATGTAGATATGGCATATAAACATGCATATCATATGATCCATGTTCAACACAATATTTGCATTTTAAAGTGAGTTGATAAAATAACTAACATGTTTTAATTTTGAAATGTTCTTATCTATTTCTCCAACAAATGCTAAACATTGTGGAGAAAATAATTCCTGTGGATTAAATAAAACTGAATTCATAATTATCTTATAAATGTATATCTTTCTACTATTCTTCATAGCCTTGAATAATTTAACATACACTTAGATTTTCATTATACAGAAATGGTTATGTTTTTAACAATGTTGCATGGATACTATGAATCTCAGGAAAAGAAATCCTAGAGAAAAAAAAATCACTATAACTATTAGGAACAGCCCAGATATACTTCTTTTCATTTTCTTTCCTCTTTCACCAATTTTCTTCATGCCTACATATTAAAAATTACTTTTACCTAAGTTATTCTTTTAAAATAGATGGAAATAGCTCTTTGGTTAAAAACAACTAAAGTACAAACCCATTACTTCTGCTGCTGTAGTCCTCAAGTTATTTATTTTTTTTTTTTTACTTTATTTTAATTATTGGGTCCTGCATTTGCCTTCCCCCAAACAAATTGCTTTCTTGATTTGCTTTTTGGGATAATATGTAGAGAAGATTGTGGATTTTTCTTTGGCAGAAAGGATCTGAAATATTAGTTTTAGTACATAGATTGGACTACATGATGTAAAATGGTTTTCTCAAATATACACTAGCCAGAAAGACCACTTTTTGACAGTCTAGTTGGACTCCTGTGCTTTATTTACATGAATATGTGCCATTTGGGTGTGGTTGCGTGTGTGTGTGTGAATGGGTGTATCCACAAGGAATTTTACAATTCCTTTTGACTATGACTTATGCTGTCTATACTTGTATGAAATATGATGCTGATTTGGATGGTCACGAATTGATTTACAATGCGACGTTTTCCCTCTTTCAAAGGCCCTAAAGAAGTTGTTGGGTTTTTTCCTCTGTCTTGCATATTACTTTTCTGTGGAAATGCCAGTTTCAAGCTTTTCACAAGCAGCTATATGAGGGAAGTCCAACTTCTGCATAATTTGTTATGTGCTACACTCACATCAACGTTCGATACAGAGGACACTAGATAATGATTGTAAAAATGTTTGCAGTGATAAACATGTGAAACAGAAGGAAGCTATCATGAACTCAATTTGTAGCTCACCTTGTCATTTCTCAGATGTGACAGGAATCTTTAGCTTTATCAAATTACTTGTCAGCTCAAAGTGTAAAGGTGTTGGTTTAGAAATGAAATACATTATGAAGTTTTAATGAGTGTTTCTTCCTCCCAGAAAAAAAAAAGGTAAGAAATTCTACAAAATTTAAAGTTGTTCTTTATTATCCACAGAGAAAGCCCAAAACCTAAGACCAAAACACACAATGTTTCAGGTTTTGTCTGCTTATTTTTAAATCTGAATACCACTGTAGTATTGCAAAATAAGGAATCTAAAGACATTTGGACAAATTTGACTTTCAGGACACAGGCAGAAAAACACAATTTAAAGTTGCTGTCCTTCACTCTATATAGTCAATGATCTTGTTCCATAAAATAGTCTTTTCTTGGAGAAGATGATTGGGATTTTAAAGGTGTATTTGAAAGGTTCAGAAGTGAAAGGAAAAATGTAAGCTTTACTACCGACCAGGATATGCAAAGCAGATGCTAATTAAAACAAATAGAGCAAATAGCACTATTAAGCAAATATAAAATACAGAACTAAGGAAACAAGTTAGTACAAAAAGTAGAAAATATTTTCTGAACTGTGTGTGTGTGTGTGTGTGTGCGTGTGCGCATGTGCATGTGTAGTGTTGGAGCACTGACCTCAAGATGGCACATTTTATTCTGTTTACTGTAAGAAGAGCTTAAGATCTATTGTTCTGAAACCCAACTCATCATGGGGGCAGACTATACTGATTATAACATTAGCTTATAGATGACCCTATAAGAGGTCAGTGTGTGTGCAGTTCCCATATTATCTGTCCTGGAATCACCTGAAAGACACATAATTTAAATTTGATGTCTCAAAGAGCTTTATTTTTCCCTTTTTCTCCTATAGTTTCCTTTGAATGGTTCTAGTCAATAGACATTCGCCATCTTGTTTTCCAGTATAGACGAATGCATATCACCCATTGTGCATTTAATGTGATAAAGTCAGAAAGATCTTTCTGAGCAAAACTTGGGCCCTGCTTCCAAGTGTTTCATCCACACAGAAGTGAGGTGGCATATTCAAGTAGTTACCTTGTTTAGACTTAGTCATTTCATAGGGAGACTTCATTCGTATTTTTGAGGTTTGTGATCTGCCTTTCACGACAAATGCACCTTCATCACAATCTTTTGTCCCCTTAACTTTCTGCTGCTTGCCTTCTAATAAGCTCAGATTCAAGAAACAATAATGATGAATGATTGGGAAGTGATATATAGTGAATCCATTCCTCTAGATATTATAAATTTTAGTTTTGGATCAAGACAAACTACTTGAGAGTTCCATACTAGGGTGTTTTGCATTATTATTTTTATTATTATTTGGTTTCTTGTCATAGAGTTACTTTGAGCACTTTTTAAGGAACAAATGTATAGAATGTACTATTTATTTCATCATAGGGATATTATCTACAACATCACATTATTTCCCTTTATCAAAATCACAGTGCAAATTTCTTTCAGGTGTTTTTTTTTTTTTAACCTAAAAATCCTGTAATTTGTCGAAGCAATTAGACTCTCTGAACTTAGTGATTTGTCCTGTTTCCCTTACTTCAGCTGCTAGAAAGTTCAGATGAGAAATTTCCGGTCCACTTGTGGCATCTTTTTCAAGGACATCATGCCTAAATTTATCTTAGTTCACCTTTACCTCCATTTTCATTATGGTATTTGTATCAGTTTATAATGTATGCATTTATGTAAGCCTTTGGAATATTTGTATAATAACACCAGCTATAAATATGAGAATGAATAAATGAATAACGAAATGATGGGAAGTGTGTGAGAACATAAAACTTCATCCTCAGAAGGGAGAAGGAAAGGTCAAATATTACTCTCAAAACCCAGAAGTTAATTTGGAAGATCACTTCATAGGAAACAAAAGGCAGGATAGACTTCAGGAAAAAGACAGCAAATGTATATTACTATGCTCTACAGAAATTTTTTACCAATTTGCTTTTAATAAGCATCACATTAATCATGCATTCTACCTCAGTTTCTAGATCCGATGTGAGGTGGGAGGATGAAACCCACAGCCCCACAGCACGGACTGCCTTTCTGATTTTTTATGACATTCTCAAAGAGCAAATGATAGATATTACTCCTTAGGCCCCTCCCTTATATACACACACATTTAGCCTAACCCAAGGCTAACATTCGCTTGAATCATTCCAATTAAATTAGGGTAATAAAAATATAATGTCAGTACACACTAATTATTCTAAATTGTTAGGCTATATCTCACTCGTGTGTAATTGCTCTTTTTAATTATTTTCTAAGAGTGCTTTCAGATATGAAGACATTTCTGCACACTTAACTGTTAGACAAGTTGATCAGAAATGCCTAGATAACACAGACTTCCAAAAAATCTGAAAATATGTACAGTTTAATGCTTTTTTCTTAAGATTTTTCTATTGCTATTTTCCTCACATATCAGAAATTCCCTGGAGTTTAATCTTTTAATAATTATCACCATCTAGACTGTGCCTCACCTCCATTTCCATATTCACTCTTTCCTCAAAACTTAAACTTCCCTACAAAAAACATCCAGATTTAAAGAAACCACAGCGATTAGTTCTGTGGTGCTTATATCCTGGAACATTTATATATTTTATTGATGGATTACAATTTCTCATTCATTGGAATATGGAGTTTTAACAATTCTCAAATGAATTGAATGAGAAAAACCTGCAAGAAGCGAACACTGAGGAGCAAGTTAAGAACTGTGGCTCGGCCACTGAGTGCTCCATCAGTTTAGTTTCTGGGGCCTCAGTCTTCTCATCTGTGAAATGAGAAAATACGGTGTTCAGCTATCTGAAGGCCCTGCCTCGTCTTCAGTATTATTTTTAATTTTATATGCAGTATGTGCAACATTTTTTTTCTTTTTGTATTTATATGCCTTCTATAGCTTGTTCAAAGGGACATCTGGTACTGATTTCTCTTTACCATTTATTGTAGCTATAATCCCTAGAAGAGTACGTGGCATACATTAAGCTAATGTAAAACATTTGTTTTTATCGTTGCTTCTGCGGTTGTTGCCTTAAGTTTAGAAGGGTTGCTTTAAATGCCACAACAGTATTTACATCTCAACCTCAGAGTTCAGATAAATGTGCAGCACTAGAAGAAGTCAGCCCCCTGTTTCCCCTTCTTGCAATTTGGAAATTGAGGTAGGCGGTCAGTAGACCCCGTCAGTTTGGGGAGGGCCTGTGCCCACGTGCCGTTGGATACTCTGGAAATGGACAGGCAGTGCCATGTACACTTTGCCTCCAAGGGCATGAAGGGGATGGAGGCATCGTGGGCCTGAACAGAAAGGGCCTGAGATGGTTGTTCGCTTTGAAGGTAACTCGAGGCTGGGTGCTGCTGTGTGAATCGTGGCTTCCTCCATGATGAGCTGCTGGGCAAACAGCCCATGTGACAGACCAACAGAGACTGTGCTGCTCTGAGGGTCAGCAGCCCCAGAGTGAGTGGAGGTGGGTTCCCCATCAGCAGATGCCCATACCCAGGATCGGACAGGACAAGCTACACCACGGTGCATGTCCTCGGCGAATGACACCATTGTCTTTAAAAACAGGGATCTTTGATCACTGTAGGGAGAAGGGAGAAAAAGAGATTCCTAAAAATTTACATTTTAAATTGAAAGTGAAAATCTTAATGTGGGCCCAGGAGAAAAAGGGGCTTGTGTGCCTAGTTAGGTTTAATTTCAGGGAAATGAACAAAGTTTTATTTCTACACAAGTGATGCTGTGAATACAAATATCTTTAGGCAGCATCTCAGTTCAAGCCAATGGCAGTATATCAGAGACAATACACTAGAGGGAACTGCAGATCCAGAAGGGATAGCTGATACGCCATGCACCTGTACACCACCAGCTCTCCTCTGACAGACAAGGAAACGGGTTTACTCAAAGATGCGTGACACGGCCAAGTTAAGAATCACCAGAGCTGGACGTATTCTTATTTCAGTTCACTTTTCACTATGCCAAACTGCATGCAAATGATTGCAACAATAATCTAGAAGATACAGAATGGTAACTTTACCCAATGATTTTCAAATTGGGCAAAGAACATTAATAGGAATCAAAATGAGAGAAAAATGTTACCCACAATTCCATGTTAACAAAACAAATAGGCTTATCCTTTTCACATTCATTCTCTTTTAGCTCTTATGTTTAAGCAAGGATGATATGTATATATACCCAGTCCAAAGTATGTAAAATCATATCGTGCTATGGTCTATGCTATTTTCTAAGTAGGTTCTATTTTAACACATAAATGTCATCATAAAAATTCCATTTAATAGATCCTTCTTTCCAAGTCTATACTATTCTTTCCTTAAGGCGTCCCCCACCCCTACCCCCATGGAACATTTAGATGATTCACAGTTATTTATAATAGCTCTTGCCAATTCAATGGACTTGTATAGAAATAGCCCTAAGGTGCAAATATATCCTGAGAACAAAAGAAACACACACTGCCCAGAATTCCTAAAGCCTTTAGACTTGAAAGATGGCTCTATCTCACTAATCTGTTATTAAAAGATGAAGTACAATAATATCTTTTATAATATAAACATAGGCAGGTCATCAGAATGCAGCTTCTATTTACGGGTTGCCAAAGTATGTAATCCAACATTTTAGAAGCTTCAAATTAAAGGGGAAAAAAAGGAGAAAAGAAAACTCTTAAAAGTTGTAATTGAGTCCTCACAATAACAAAACAAAACAAAATACTTGATTTTCACTATTCTTTTCCCAATTTAAATTACAAAGTACTTTTTTGGCTCTGGGAATTAAGTATTGACTTTTTAAAGGCATGTTTAGACAATGCTGCTAAGAAAAGGAATCCATGCAAATAGTTTGCTGTGACTATTCATTCAAAGACATAACACTTCATAACTGAGTTTGTTACAATGCTTGAGTCAATATTCAAAGTTAAATTATATTTAAATAAGTAGAAATATCATATAACAGTTGAAAACCTAGATGCTAATGGATAGCAACAACTAATGTCTGATTTTCTACAAACTCATTACAAAATTCTAAAGCAGACATACAACCATCACATTTTATCAACAACAATTTTTAAATAAAGTTTATTTCCTTAATGATTTTTCTAACTTATATGCTGTTGTCTTCATTTTAATGATACTCTCGGAAAATTCATTTTGTAGCACATAGTATGGGATTGACAATAGCTTTTCTGTTTCCCTTGATAAAATTAGTTTTAGATCTTTATGTACTGCAGGGTTGGGAGGAGCAGTCATAGCAGAAGAAAACTTGGTGTGGGTTTTTTTTGTTGTTTTAATAGACTATTTTTTTATTATTTTTTAGAACAGTCTTAGATTTACATAAAAGTTGGGAAGGTAGTACAGAGATTTCTCATATAGGCCATATCTAGTTTCCTGTTATTAACACCTTTATATGAGTATGGAGCATTTGTTAAAATAACCAATATTGACACACTGTTATTAAGTAATATCTATCTTTATTCAGCATCCTAAGTTTTTACCTAATGTCTTTTATCTGTTGCAAGATCCCATTTGAAACACATTACATTTATTCATCATATCTACTTAAGCTCCTCTTGGATGTGACAATTTCTCAGACTTTCCTTGTTTTTTTATGACCTTGTCAGTGTTGGTGAGTATTGTCCAGGTATTTTGTTGGATGACAATCTCTTAGTATTTGGTGTTTTTCTTGTGATAACAGTGGGGATATGGATTTGCAGGGAGGAAAACCAAATGCGTAAAGTGTCATTTGCATCCTAACACATTGAAGGTAAATGCTACCAACATGATTTATCATTGATGATGCTGACCATAATCACCTTGCTCTTCTGCTTGGGAGATTTGTC